>NC_086285.1:100725960-100930960 GCF_963924245.1 Chroicocephalus ridibundus
TATTGAATAGCTGTTTATGAATCCTGATATTGAAACCATGGAGTTTTTCCAGTGGGAAATTGACATCCAAGTATTTGTTTTTCATTTTATATTTGTAAGGCAAGAATCCTTATTGATAGTTCAGAGATGATCTGAAATATCAACCGTCTAGGTCAAATTTGGTAGTCTTTGTGAAAACTTTCTGAAACATTATTTGATAGGCAAAACCATATTTTCAATCAACTGCGAGTATTTTTATACCTTAGGCTCTTTCTATTCCTTAACCAGTTTCAGGGTATAAATTTATTCATGCTAAGTCATTTATGCATTTTTCCTCTTGTGCAAAGCACATAATCAAAATTGTATATTTTACATGAAAACAGGGTGTATGAATGCTCTTACATGACCATAGTAGTGAAAGTTCTACTGATTTCCACTGGCAGAAGTCATGCCATTCCCACAGTAACATGTATATCTGAAACCATCTCTGTGAAACAACCAAGTTTCTATACAAATAAATGAACTTGGCTTGTATGGTTTTTGAGTGGGTTTTATGGTCTTCCTTACATACCACTTCCCTTAGCTTCTTCCTCTTCTGTTCTCAGTTGTTGTAACAAAGAAAGGTAGGCAGTCCCTAATTCTCTGTAGTACTGATGGTCTGCAGGTACCTCCTGGCCTCCTAACAGCAGAACCACCTTTACTTCCCCAGAAGCAACAGCTGCCTCCTGCCCTGCTTCCCCTTAGCCTTATTTTTGTTCTGCAGATTCTTCTTAATATCTTGCCTCAAGATAATGTTTTCAACACAGAGGTACTGCAAGAAATGTTTTATTTTTGTGAGGTACAAGTAACAATAGAACAAACATGTCTTTCCCTCCCCTCCCTTCCCCCACCTTCCATATCCATCTGTTTCTAATACTTTCTAATATTTCTGTACTCCACTGGTATATCTACAAGATGTACTTTCATTCTGCTTCAGAGCCAGTACGAGATATAGAATGATACAATGAAGACTCCACCATCCATTTGAGAATTCCTTTTCTATATGGAGGCTCTTCTACTATAAGATATAGTACTTGCACTAGATGCTATGTGATTTAAGCACAGCGAAAAGGAGACGGAAGCATGACCAAACACCACTTGCACCACATAGGAGATGATTATTTCCTAAGGGAACCCCTTTCCTTCCTTTCTTTCTGTAGCAATTAGCATAAGTTTGGCTTCATTGACAACAGTGTTAATGTTAGTGTTAAGGTCATATGCATGACCTTAAGTTAACCCTATAGAATAAGGGAATAGTCTAGTTACAAGAATAAGGAAATAACTTCAGCATAAACAACCTGTCAATCACTGAGAAAGTTGTGAACGTGTGGAGACTCTTCAAGAGGAGCAGATTGTGAGCAACAGCAGCAGTAAGAGCTGGGTTTTAGCCACCAAGTGTAAGAACAAGACAATCAAGAATCGGCTGTTTTCTACCCACTCTGTACCCTTTAGTGACCAGAATCATTTGGGAAGAGAGCCTGAAGGACCCCTCAGTACTGCACCAGGATTTGGGACCTTCACTTTGACCTCTGGAGATGCCTGAGAGAATAAGGGTGCTTGTAGCTACGAGGGATGCATGGTAATGTCTGGAACCACACACTTTCCTCTGCATTATGCTATTTCTCCTATAGAACAGAGAAGCGTAATTCATAAAATTACATATATCTGTGATTAAAAGGTTTTGGGATCCAAACCCATTTAGTCTGCACATTGTCATTCCATTTTAAACCAAGATAGCTTCCTTTCAGTGTCATTTTTTTTCTCCACCACCAGGCAGTCATGATATTAATGGAAATTTGGTGATTGCATGTTATATGATAACATGCATTTAATACTGATATTGACTTTGTGCCTTGCAAGGGGAGAACTAAGAGCGGTATACACCCTTGACCACCAGGATAGGACATGATAGAAAAAAAAAAGGTGCAAAAACCCCAAGAATATTCACTCCCATTGATGACAATAAGATAAGAAATAAGAAATCAGATCACATAGGCTAAGAAAGTAGAACCAGAACCAGTATGCCTTTTATTCCAAGTTCTATCTGTTATTAACACTATGGCATATGGTAATGATGAGGAAGTGTGGTCAGAACATACTGAAGGGCAGCAAGGTACCAACTTCCATCCTACCAAGTTCTCCATTCCCAAAAGTGTTCTTCCACTTACCATCCACTCCTGCATGGTTAATTATAAGATTGTATCATACTTTCATATAAATTATTTTTCCATGCAACTTCATACAAATATTTTCATTTAGCTTTCCATATATTTTGTGGAAAACTCAAATTCTGCAGGACTGAATAAGCCATTGACTAGTACTATAGAGGCCTGCCTGAAAACCAGTTGAAAAAAAACTTTTTGCTTGACTTCTATAGATTACAATTGAATTTTTTAATGGTTCAGACATCCTCAGTGTGATTAAAAAATCCTTATCAGAGAAAGAATGTGTTTTCATACTTCTCTGTTCTTGCTAGAAGTGATTTGTGTGTTGTAAATGGCTATGGTATAACAAGCAACTTACCCAAGAAAGTATTTACATATATTATGTATGTACATAAATATGTATTTATGTAACATTTACATATGCTAATGTAAAATAATTAAGGTATCCATTCCTTTCTAGATCACCTTCTAGCTCCTCCAAACTTAAATATAAATCTAAAAAAAAAGTTGCTGCATTCTGTTGAAATATTTAAGAGCACAGCAAGGACACAGATTTTGCTTTTTCTTTTGTTTATTTCTTGGTTAAAATAGTTCGAAAAGTTACTTATGCATTTGAAGAACAATGAAGAAAAGAATTTGCTATAAATTAAAAGGGCTTACTAGTTCTTTGGAAACTGCCAAAGAAGATAAAATAACTGTTATAAAACACAGTGAACAAGAAAATGAAGTCTTGTTTATACTTAGCTGGAGACAAGAACATGTTTAACCTTTTCAAGTGATTAAGATCACCTCTTTTTTGTTCAATCACTTTTTATGTATTTATGAATTTCAAAAGGAGCAAAATAGGAGAAAAATATTTTCTATCATATCAGATACATTTCATATGCAAGCTTCAGATACATACAACCCATATTAGGACCTATTTGTTTAACAAACTGTTACTTCATTCTATATATTTAGAATAAAATACTGCTGGGTTTGTCCCTTCAGCTGAACTAGCACTAGAGAAGTTGAAAACACGTACTTTACCTTTAGGATCTCTGTTAAATTCCTGACTGAATACAACTGACTGAAAAATTGCACAATTTGTCTCTCTAATAACCGTAGGCTGGACAAAGCTCTATCAAGTCCAGAAAAGATTCTTGCTAACTGCACAAGGAGTTAGCCTGGGACCTTTGACTGTCTGTCTTTTCAAAATTTCAGGTAGTGGCTACAGGGATGCTTTAAAAATGCATTTCATGGCCCCCTTCAAGGAAGCATTTTCTGGAAGTCCATTGGGAGTATTTATTCACTAAAATTCCTGAAGCCTGGCAAGCATGAAAACAGGGTATTAAATGTAGAAACCTTAATTTTCATCTCATTAAAAAAACCTGAATTGAATACTAATTATATAAAATAAAATAAAGGTTGCTTGTCATAGTCATGTTAAGCCAGCAAGATTATGCTATATTTGTAAAAATGAAACCTGTTTGTTTAACATACAAGTATTGAATGTTTATTAGCTATTGGCTTTATCGAATTGAGGTTTGTTTTTTTTAAAGAAAAAAAAAAGGCAGGGATGAAAGAAGAGAAAATTAAGTTTTACTTCATTGTACACATATGGAAAAAAAAGAATGCACAAAGGTGTTCCCCTCTCCCTAAAGTCCTGTAGGTGTGCAGTCAGTTTCCCTTTTAATGACAGGTGATGATCTTCAGGAAATACAAAGCTTCCTTCTAAATAATATAACCCCAAAATAGTGAAGAATAGGCACTTAGAAAAGCAAGTGTTTTATTCTGGTGTTATCTTTCCACGCCACTATATGTTGTGATTGCTCAAATATGTTGGGTAGTCCTCAAGGCAAACACTAACATCTGCTCTTGCAATCCTTTCCGAAGCAGAAATTTCAGTGGAGATATTCCCCAGGGAATGACTTCGCTCTTGGGGTCAGGATGAAGTTAGATAATATAGGGCCTGATCTACAATGTGTGGAAATGCACCAGAATTGAGAAAGGTTCACCAACACTTCACAACTGGTCTCATCTTGCATCATTCAGAGTAACAAGAGTTTTTATTGCTGACTTTAATCAGAGCAACATCTGGGCTGGTATTAGGCACAAAGTTAAACCCGTATGGGATTTCCCTCACTCACAAGAGCACCTCTCCTGGCTTCAGTGGGATTATGTATATGATCAAGACAAGCAGAGCTGGCCTTTAGAAGGCAATTTTTTAAACCTTAAAATCAATATTGTTAAATTGGAAGCATGAATTTCCCCTTTTCCTTTCAAAAACTCACCTGGCTGCAAATTCAAGTGTGGAAATAATCTCCGTTTTGGGGGATTAACACTGCATCAGCAGAAATGGCCGGTCTTTTTTTACCTTCTTTTTCTAATGCCACTACAATTATGAGCTCAAGAAAATGTTCTTTGCAGCACCATAAACCGATTGTTTTTCTCTTTGCACTGCACCTCTTTTCATTGTCAATATGCTCTTGGGTGTATTAAGAAGAAAGACTCAAAATAGTTTGAACAAAGCTAGCAACAAAGGTGTGTAAGGATGAGAACTACTGTTTATTACATGTGTCATGACAGTGCCATGCGCTGTATTTTTCACTTCTCATTTCTTATTAGTAGATGGGCATTAATAAGCTCCCCTAGATGAACAACATCATTTGTGTGACATGCTGATTGTTGTCACTTGAAAAGCAGGGCATTTAGCTTTTAACCATACTGGTGTCTCTAAAAAGGTCTGTTTCTCAGACAAATAACCAAACAGGCGCAGCTATTTATCAAACTATCTTCAAACTTCTAGCTCTGTAAGATCCTTTGCATACAATTGCAGGCAAACATGCATCTCTTAATGCACATGCAGAAAAAAATCACTGAATAATAGTTGATATGATATTATTTCTTCTTCTCCCTTATGACTGCAAGACTGGAAATCTGCATTCAAAAATACTCTTTGTTTTACTATACTATTTTTGTGCTGTTCAATGGTATCATCTGCAGGTTATGTAATTCACCTGACAAGGCTGGCTATAATTTGTGCCTCTTAAATCAAAGAATAGGGCATGCTAATTAGACATTGTACCTTTTCAACGGTACGGAATTATTCAAATATAGTATGGACTTTGTAATAAGCCAGTCACTAATTTGGTCAAATTTTGATTGCTGGTATTACTTTGTGAAGTCATTGGCGTGCTATCATCTCTAATTTTGCTTGCCAGTAAAACTAGCAACGATGTCTCCAGCCGCAATAAATGGAGTAGATTGAAAAATAGTAATACAAAATAAGTTCTGCAAGAGCACTGCATATGCCTGGGTTAGTTAAACAGATGGTTAGTTGTTTCATCATAAGTTGTTGTTTGACAAGAAAAGCTGGTTTGAACTGTATGAAGCTGTTGCTGGTGACGATGGCCCAGAAGAAAGTGACTGTCATGTTTCCAGTAGAAGACAACAGCCATAAAAGCTCACATCACCCAACACGATTCTACCTTCCTGCAAGACAGCAGGGTGGAACCAGAGGCTGAGGTTTTGCCCCGCTGTCTCTCTGTACTTATAAGCAGTATTGAGTCAGTCGAGCCTGGAAGCAGGATCTAGGCTGCATTCGTGGCACTACTTCTCCAACTTTTCCTCTGTGTCTTGGTCTTGCTTGGCTGCAATTTTCACCACTTCTACATACTATAGACAAACTACAGAAAAGCAGAATTTTAGCCACTTATAAAAAATTAAGGGACCTCTCTGGATGCCTATTCCCACTCTGTGGTGAGAGAATCATTTGTCTTGTCTAATGAGAGAGGTGTAATGGGGCTGACTTGAACCCACCTCCCTTTTGAAGCTGTCTGTCCCAACTGATTACAGAAGGAGGCCAAATTATTGCCTAGAACAATGCATCTTGTAGCAAGGAGAGGTGAATTCTACTCAACTCATTTATGAGAGTTTTAGAAAGAAGCCATCTCTTTTATGCCTTTGATAAACTTGGTATTATTAGGAAAATAATATTTTTCCTTCTGCAAAGGGACATGGTTATAAAGAAGTGTGTAAGTATTTTCTAATTCTTGAGAATTGATTTATATAGCTCTTTTAAAAGTGAGACAAAGTAAGTCTGATAGGTCTCAAATGAAGACATCACAGAGAACTTGAAGGGGGTGGTTTCCATCTAGAAAAAAAGTAATTCTCCTTTTACTACAATAAAGTTGCCAAAATAGGCTATATTTCAAAAAAATCAAACATGCAAACGTATAAATCCTGTCAATATTTTCTATAAGATGCCAAGCACACAGTGGGTTCCTCTTTCTCCCAAATACCTGCAGACACAAAAACACAGGCACAGAGCAACTATATTGCTGCCCCCGCCTTTAGTAAACTAATTCCTCCCCGCCCCAGTCTTGGCACTCAGCCACAATGCACTAGCGAGGGTCACCCAAGAACTGTGCTCAAGCTGCTTTCTCCCATAGCACTTCTGCAAGGCACCTCAGAAAATAAACTTATAAGGCATCAGAGAGGTTTGGAAAGTGTCTGCACACTAAGAGTATGAAGCACTTGCTCTTAGCTGCATAACAAACAAACAAGCTGGCAAGAAGAACGCACATCCACCAGGCAGATTTGGAAAATCCCTTGTAGGTCAGTAAACCGGCTGAATGCCACTAAACTACTAAAATGCCACACAAGGAAATAGCTCTGTTCCTCCACCTTGCAGGGACTCAGCTGAAGGAGAAATAAATCACGAGTTGCGTGTTTTCATGATGTTCATTTCTAACTGCTGTGAGGAAGGCAGTGACATATTCTTTTAGTTTGGTTAGCTGTTCTGAGTGTACTGAAATTAGAAGACTGTTTTGTGTATATGTTCATATTTTCTCCTGTAGTCTCACGATGTAGTGTGATTAAATGTGCTTTTTTTAAAAAAAAAAAAAAAAATTCTTTTTGGCTCTTTTTATGTAGTTTGAAATTATTTTTATGACATAAAAATTATCTTTGATGTTTTAAAATCTTTGTTCATCCCTATAAGGCCTTCATAAGTTATTGTTTTCTTAAAAGCATTCAAAATGAAAGTCTTAAAAAAACACATGTTGGGAGTGGAATAACGGCAAAGTGTAAAAAGTTACAAAATACATCAAACAGCACGACTGAACAATTTCAACTGCAACTGCACACTTTTATGGCTTATTCAATCACTTCTGATTATCACAGTGTCTCATTTCCACTGTTTCTCTCAAGTCCAATGACACAAAAGCCTGCTCGCCTCAGTCCCGGGCTTGGGTGCTCACAGCAAGCACTCAGTGACAGGCCATTCTCAGCTGCTCCTGGTCCCCAATAATTAGCCTGCTATGGCAGCTACCTCTTGTGGTTTTGCCTGTGAGAGACATTTGACACAGCAGACATCAGAGGGATTTTTCAGGAGGCTCTTGTGGCGTCCGAATGGCTCTTAATTAACCACTTAGGTATCCTCGTTCACTCTCCTGCTTGGCACTTTCCAAATGGTAGGGGTTGCACTGTGGATCTAAACACCGGGGAAGCATGCTATCAAAAGATCTTGTAAATGAAGGCTTGTGTAAATTATTTTTAATGATTCCCTCCTGGCACATCATTATGTTTGTAGTTACACACAGGCACTTCAGAGATGGCTCATCTTCCGTAAGGTCAGCTGCAGGACCACCATAACTAGCTGCAGTCAGTAAATGGCTTATTAATTAGCACAGTGATTTTACATTGCTAAGAGCTCTGATGTATGGAGCTAGAATTGTAATTGTGTAGGATCGAAATAATAAGCCATCTCAGGGCTCCTTATGCAAATTGCCATATTATAAAATCATTACCTATCTAAACACTGAGTTTTAATAAGAATTACAATGATGAATTTTATGATAATTGACACTCAAATTTTAATCTCTTGGATTTTTATCATTTTGGTGGTTAAAGTGTGTTTCTAATTAAATGTTGCTTAAAATGCAAAGGATTGTTTAACAATTCTATTCAGTTCTTCTAGTTCAAATCAGGTTATTCTCTTTGGTCATAGAAGATGGGCCTTCTTAGTAATAGGTATATGACATTATGTATTACTTGTAGAGTAAGATGTTTAATCTTTCTTTTTTTTAACAATTATGATTTTGACGGCACTGTATTGTCAACTGTGAGATAGAGCATAGTGCGTGTCATTGGGTCTGACTTCCATAATAAAAATGACTCAAAATAAGGAATTGAAATCCAGGGAAGATTTTGAATGCTTATGACATTTAATAGATTTTTCCTTCTTTATTTGTAATTCCAAAGGGTTTAAACAGAGCTCTAATAGTTTTAATCTTAGAAATGCATGCAAAGCTAAAAAATTTCAAATTACCACTTATAGCATAGTACAAATACCTAAAACTGATGGATCATTAAAATTTGACAATCGTATTTGCAGTCAGATTTTATTTACGTATTACAATGTTTGTTTATTGCAAAACATTTTTCTTCTGTGGAAATAAGTACTTTGAAGTAGATGCATCAGCAACAAATCTGGAAAAAGCTATTTTCGCTAGAGGCACAAAACATCAGTCTGAATACACCTCATCTCAGTGCCTACCATAAGATCTTACAATGCTCAGAAATTCTCCAAAGAACATCAAACCATACACATTGACTTGTTAATACAATGAACAGAAAATTCTGGGCACCAACAAAGTTTTCTCCTACGAATTGATCATTCTAATACAGAAAAGGGTATGACATTGAGGAACTAGCCTAGGTCAAATGAAAAGCAGAAAATTGTTTAAGGAATGGTGGTACCAAATCAGACTGGAAGTCCATCTGAAGGAGAATTCTTTTTCCAGCAATGACCAAAAATATGTGCCTTCACAAGAGTAGGAACAGAGAAAAAGAAGGTATGGTATTTCTCCTGAGTAGACTTCAAGTCCCTGAGCACTTGCAGCTCAGGGTCCATCTTGAGACGAATAGGTCTTCTCTCTTTTTGAGCAATCCTCAACACACTTCTTCCATGGAATTCATCTACTGCCCTTGGAGTCTTGTAAACCTTTAGTACCCACAATGTCCTTTGGCAAGGATTTCCACATATTTAGCAGTTATTGCACATCCCTTTGTGTGTTTTGAACATGACTCCTCTAAATTTCATTGAACAGATTCCTGTATTTGTATCGAAAAAGTAAATGAACAACAAATTCCTGCCCAGACCCTCCATGCTGCCAATGATTTTGCAGTTAATAGAAAAATATGGTGATCCTAATACAAGCTAAGATAGCAAATGGACAAACAATGTACAAAGTCTCATAATCACTGTTCAGATTTTAAGACAAGTTACTACAATCTTTTCAGTTTTAAGCAAGGTCATTTCATAATCACTGGGTACAATTTGTAGAAACTTTAAATAACTAAAATGCATCACTAAATATCAGTGGTATTCCCAAAGTACTGAAAGATGTGAATATTGTGAGACCTGAAACACTCACCTATTCCTATAACTTTTGGGTGCTATCACAAATGAATGACCATACCACAATAACATGTCCTGATACTTTCTGCCAAATTGTTTCAGTGGGGACATTGGGAGAAGATTCAAAATGACATTTGAAATCAAAATGTATAGCTCAAAAGTGATCATTTGAGTTTTTTTGTGATTCAGAAATTTCACACAAAAAGCCCAAATAAAAAATGTGAAAATGATAACTGAAGTAAGTCTCCATTGTTAATAAACACCTAGTGTCCTTCTTATAGTTAACCCTCTGAGGAACTCCCTTCACCGTGATCCACCACTGAAAGTAGGTATAAGTATTAATTGAGATGGACAGTCACCATCTGGTTTCGTTTCAAATTGTGTTGCAAAACTGTTAGAATAGGCCTGCATGTTACAATGTGTTGCACGCAATGACCACTCATGGACTTCTCATCCATCGAGTGACTTTCTTCCACCATAAGTCAAGCCTACAATAGCCATGGCCATGAAAAAAAAATTAGAACAAGGGCAAATCTAAACTAGGGTGTTAACACCTCAGCACACGCCCTACTATGAGCTGCCATCATTCACTATGAGCCATGCAATGTGATAAAATCAAAGCACAGACATGTAGGATCTTTATACAACATTAAAATAATTTGTACATTTTTTCTTAGAATTCTTATATTTCCAGTAAAGTACATGCAAATTCAGTATAATATACACATCTACAAAGCATCTTTACTACATATATTAGCTTATGATTATCTGGTTGAATTAGACTACATTTCTAAATCCACTTTTAAATGAATCTATGGCAGATAATGCTTATACAGATGGTCTAGTTATATGATTGGGAAGAAGCCAAACAGTAAAGAAAAAGCTTATATCCAGATCTCATCAATTTGTTTATGAAAACAGAGATCACACACATTAGTTTTGTCACTAAGTCTGGGTTTGGCCAAGGGCAGAAGTTACTGCCTGTGGCCCCATGTGAAAACACGGAATTTTAAAATCCAGTGAACGATGACAGAATTCTAAACTTGACAAGATTCATAGGCTCCTGAAAATAAATGTTACCTGACTGGAAAAAGGGTTAAGGTGGATTTCAACACATATTGTATACCCAAGTCTTTCTTTTAAAGAAGTAAATTTAGCTTTCACATCTGAATCTTTAAAGAGGTAGTTCTTGTATGAAACTGCATTTCTCTTTGTGCACATATATGTATTATGTATAAAAGCTTGTTCCAAGCTGTAACTGAGCAGGGCCAGATCTTGATGCTTTAATATGTTATACTGGATAATTTATAGAATTCTGAATGGCACTGAACTACAAAGTTTCATTCATACTTTTTTTTCCTAAGTTTGTCTTAAGTTTTATTTTAAGAAGAACCCGCCACTACCTTATGTTTTGACAGCTATAAAGTATTACTTAGGAAGGGGCAGAAAAAGCATTACCATTCACTTTAAACTCAAATGCATACAATTGTTGTTACACTTTAATGACTGCATTTGGCAGAGAGGGACGATTAAACCAAAGCCAGACAACTACCAAACTGTCTTTCCTGTGGTTTTGCTACTTTAACTCTGCTTTACAGGCATCCAATGGAACAGTCCCTTTACAATCTTTTAAACATTCCTCTGTGATTTTTGGTATGCTGTGCACACTAGAATGCAATCAACATCTGCTAATTTCTGTCCATTAAATGTATTATCATAACACACAAGCATGATGTTTTATTTGTATGGCTGAAATGAGACTTATGACCCATAATCCATCATCTTCCTGTCATATTTTTATATGTTGTCTATTCAATCCCCAGGACAGTTTAGAAAGCGTAAAGCAAAACTCTGCTTAAGTTATAGACCAGCTGCTGAAGTGTCCAGCTGAAGAGGTCATTGTGCTTTATTTTTGCTGAATCTAGCAGGAGTTGCTCATTCTAAGCCAAGCATAATACAACGTGGATGTCCCCAGAAGCTTACAGTTGAACTACCATGTCTAAACTTTCTAGCAGGCGTTTTTCTGAAAATATCATGTTGCAACAGACAATGATAAGAAAACATGTATTGAGTTTAAAAACCAAAAGTAAAACATCAATAAGTATTGGGACTTGTTTTGTGTTTGATTAAAAAGAAATCCTCACTAATACTGTGGGGGTTAAAATAGGAAAAAATATTTTGGGGAGTTGTGTTTTTTTAACAAGGGTTTATATCATTTGAGTTTAAATCACTGGCACGTTTGAGAGTCTATTATTCTTTCCATTTTAAAATAAATTTATCTGGAGCTTAAAATTATTTTTAGAGCTTTGGCGTAATGTATGACTGCTCAAAAAATGGCTGTATTTAATCATCTTTTCATAAAATTGTGATTGGCCAATGTAAGTCTACCATCACGAAGAAATAAAGTTTAAGAATTCAATTTGTTATACAAATCAAGGTCTTTGCAATCAAAACTTGGCTGTCACTATTTAACCTTCGAGTTGTGCACGATTCTATACCAGTGGGCAGTCTAATATAAGATATATGCAGCAATACCTACACACATTTTGTAAATTGATGGTGGAGATTCAGAGCTGATTTTGAGTTTTCCTTACTTAAAAAACAGTAATAATAATCCCTGTAATACAGCCTTATATCTCTATTTTCAATATTATCAATATATAATCATGGTAGGTATTCATACGTAGGAGAAGAATAGATCTCACCTTTTTAATATGATATGGAAATTAAGCAATCTAGTAGAAATGAAAGAAGAGTGAGAAAAAAATAAAGTGCCCAGTCAACAAACACCCATAAAGGAGTAAATAAATATGAATGGAGACTATAGCTTGGAAATGGAGAGATGTATACAGTAACTCAGTTGTGTCCATCCATCTTACATTTCCTACTCAAGAGAGAGGGAGAAAAAACATTCATCTTTACAAACATTTGCAGTACGAAAGAAGTAGTTGTAAGAAATCTTGTAGGCATGAAGAAGAGGGGGAAGGCTGAGTCACAAACTTCGTGAAGTGTTAGAAGGTCAAACTGTGCAAGAAGCATCCAAAGAGAATCCTGACTGGTTAGAATAATCTAGGGTTTGCTTGTTTGTTTGTTTCTTTGTTTTGACAGGTTTGGGGTTTGGTTTTTTGTTTTAGTAGGGAAAATTATTGCTTTATTCCTTATTCTTGCCTGTTAATTAAGCGAGCATGGAGTGACCTGGTAAACACGGTGTTTCATGCCCAAAGGAGCATATCAATAAGGTACACTAGACTGGTCAGACTAATATATTGTCTACACAGATCAAGAAATAGCAAGAATCTTCAAGGTACTCCTAAAGTGATCTGAGTGAATCTCTTTGCATACTGGTAATACTGGGGGCTCCCTCAGGAGTGTTTGCCAGAGTCTTCTGGCAAGCAGAACAGCAGAGCAAAAGCCTAAGACAATATGGTAGTTATAACCCATAAAGATCTTGTAGAAGCCTGGCAAGCACATCTTTTCCCTAACTTCACAGTTGGCGTTATCACTAGATTTGAAATGAGAAAGGTATATTCGCCAGAAAATTAGTGAGGAGCTTCAGTTTTCTCACCCTCATGCTTCAGCCTGTCTTACTTTAGGTGACCTGTTAAGTCCTCTGCCATTCCCTGTTTGTACCTCATGCACTGACGACAACAGTCTCCTGCTCAGCACCTGCAAAACATGACAGACCAGTAAGTAGGAGGTTCTGTTCCTCATTCTGATTTACCAAATATAGTATAAGTGTGTCAGAAGGAATATATAGGTGTGTCTAGGAGGAATATAAATACCCGTGATTATGCAAAGTCAATAAAGAAATCCTTTTGGAATCAGACATTTTGAAACCTAGTCCTTTTAAAATAGAAACCCACTACCACCAGTCAAAATTTTTTATTTTCTAGGTGTTTTGTTGTAGCTTTTGTTTTGGTAACAATTAAAGGACCAGGTGAACACAAACTCTTTTATGGGTTCCTGTAGCAAGTTTCCTATCCAATATTAGAAGGACAGAATCCATCACAGATTTTTCAAATGTTGACTTCAGATCTCTGTTTCTGTGCCTCTCTTCCCTGCATCTCTCTCATTCACATAGCTATGACAAGTTAGAAAGGTTACTTTTCCAGGCAAGCACCAGCATCAGCATGGGAGAAACTGCTGATTATCCATTTACCACTATGATACACTGTCATCATCTTATTGAACAACTAGAGGGAAATTGGTGGTTTCGATATGTTTTATGACTTTGTCAGTGATAACTAATTTCCTGAAACAAGGAAAAGGCATTTCCCCAACTTGCACCTTTCTCTTATCAAAGTCTGACAATAAAAACTGAAGGTGCTCAAGCTACTAAAAGAAGTCCCAGAGAATCTTCAAAATTAGAAGCATTAGCAAAGCAAATACAGAGATCATTGCCAGCAGGCCTAGCAAGTCTTTAATAACTTTGCTTGCTTGTGACTCTTAAAAACACGGAGGCAACTCAAGAGGTTACATATGATGGCAGCTGAGGACTGTAATATCATGTTCATGTAAGTGACCTGTAGCACAAAACCAATTTTTCCTAAGTTTGAAAAGAAAACACCCACAAAAACTCTGCAGTGATCTTCAGAGAAACTGTGTTCATTTTCATACAAGGCTAGTTTTTCTATCTAAATTTCTAAGAGGTTAAAAAGTAGATTTCACCACAGGAACTGGCTGCACACTTAGTTATGCACTCCAAATACTTGCTCCCTAATGAGTCAATCTTTTCTCACAAGTCAGTTCTTCTTTCCTGACTATTTTTGCTGCTGTTTTCTGCAGTCCCTTTAATTTGTCAATATCTTCATGGTATGGAGATGCCTGGAGCTCTATAAAGTATTCCAAACAGCACAGAGAAAATGTTGACTCTTAATAGGATGTTTCTTATACTTCAATTAGAATTGACTTTTAGTTTTGCATGTAACTTACTCTGCATATTCATTTATGTAATTATACTCCACCATTCGTGCTGTAAGTTTCTCTCCTGTCTCTTTCTAGGTGTTTCCTAGTATTTCAAATCATTGCTGTATGTTTGTCTTTGATTTCTAGTTTTGATGACCTTTTCTTGCTTTAAAACATAATAATTACTAGGATCTTACACTTACTATTGCTATTATATCCTAAAAGGCCTTGCACTGAAATCAGTCTAATTGTTGGCCTATGTAAAGTAAATTTGTAAATTCTGATTTTCTAACTTTTAAAAACTCTGTTTCCTTTAAAATAGATTTCAAGAAGAAGAAGTTAGAGAAACTAATGACCTGAGGTATTACTCTAATCCCCTTTCTTTGGTATTACCCCTATAAAGAAAACTGTCAATGGGTATGCATGTGGGTTTTGCAAATATTCAGTCTTAGAAGAAATGCAGCACTGTTCATTGCTGGATTAGTGCTGATATCCTTTCTTGGGAGAGGAGTTTTGGCAAAAGCAACTTTTATATAACTTCCCCGAGTAAACTTCAGCTGGGATCAGTGTCATAAGACTTGAGCAGAAGTGATTGCTTATCTGACTAACTTTCCCTGAAGACCTGTGTGTTACCATGTTAACAAAACCTCTGTTTTTACGATGAAGGTGGCAAAGGAGTGTGGGACGGGAACTAAGTCAAGGTGATATGTCTGTGTAAATGACTGCACTGGTGCATCTGCCTTCCATTCCAAAATTCATAGTACCTCTGTACACATTTTTTGCTGTTGGCAACACATCTTCCTTTGTTTGCCATTCCTAACAAAGTTAACACAGTTTTTATTCAGAGAGATCTGTTTCTATCGCCTTTGGCACTGCTGCCTAATTGAAGCAAAAAGTTCTAAGGAGACAACTAACTGGTTGTACTCAGTCAGGCATTTGCTTTTGGGTGACCATAGCACAATCAAGTGTAAAAACACTGAAAAAAGGTTTCCCTGCTACAATTTATCTATTTATTTATTTATTTATTTATTTACAATTTATCCTAGATGTATGTGACTATTTATACATCCTTTTATGAGCTATGGGTCTGGCCCATCAGAGGTGGTTTTCATTATGAGGATCACTCTATTTTATCATTACTCCATATTCTGCAAAATTTTTGCATTTTTCCAGATTGTGATACCACTTCATATGGAATTGTACGTGAAGAGGTTTCTGGTGGCATTTACTCTTCCATTGGTCATATGTATCACACTGTTGTCATCTCCAGCATCATGTGCATAAAGCCTTTACATGGCTTTCATTTTGCAAATAACTTACTTCCACAATGACTTCACACTTACTTAAGATCATAAAAGCCATGCCAGCCTCCTGCTTTACCATCAGTGCTAAATTTGATCAATCAAAACAGATCCACAGAAAACAAGTCTTTGAACACTAAGGACAGTAAGGATATCTAATGCAGGACATTAACTGGTGTGTGTTTACTTATAAGTGTCTATAAACTAAATTACACTAAGAAAATAGCCAAGTTTCATGTCTTCAATTTCACGTCTGTTGAAAAATTGGTCCACAGAACCCTATATTTCAGAAAAGAGCCATTCTGAGATTATATTTTTAACAAGCCTTAATTAGGGTTTCTTTAAAGAGAAGAATCTTCCTGATCTATTTTTTTCCCAATTTCTCCTGTTGCAGTGTAGTTATTGTAGTAAAGACATTTAAAGGCAGTAATTCCGTAGATGGTGTACTACTGGCATTCAGTGAGTAATAATAACAGCTAATTTTAAAGAACAAATGATGTCTGAAGATACTATTATTCAAGTGTTTTCAAGACTCCCGTTCATATTATGTTTGTAATTTCTAACACATTTTTTTTCTTTATTTATTAGATTGCTTAATGCCAAGCTTGTGATACGTATTGTGAAGCAGCAGCAAAACAATAGTTAATATTTAACGAAAGAACTGCAAATCCATTCGCACGGACTAAGGAGTGCTGTTTGGTTCATGATGCGTCCTGTGATATCTTTCCTTCATGCAGTCAGAATAATTTCTTTTTCTGGACCCTTTGATTGTCTTTTCTAGCATTTACAATGACTAATAGAACACATGTTTTTCCTCCTAGCAGTGACTAATCTGTGGAACATGGAGTGGTCTTACTCGTATGTATGTGTCTGTGGATGTGTTAAGATCCAGCTGTATCTGGGTAGCCAAAATCACCTCATAATACAGTGCCAATTAAATTAGCATAAGCCAAGCAAATTTGTTAAGGAACTTTTAAAATCTTATTCTTTCCCATTTTTGTGGCTGGCTCTAGTGAAAATTTTTCTATTTTCTTCTTTCTGTGAATAATTATTAAAAAAACTTTCCGTATTCTGTTGCCTAACTAAACCTTGCCAGTGTTATATTTTTCCTAGCCTTACTTCCTTTTGAAATCCTTTTGCATACAGTTTTGACCACTGCAAATGTTTCTTGCTTCCATCACTTGTAAATGTAATCCTTTATGTTTTTGAACTGTACTTAAACAGAGTTTATTTATTTATCACTGGAAGAAACATTAAAATATACTGAGAGAAGAACATAGACGCAAAAGAGAAAAACCTGCTGTTGCCAAGACACATTATTGCGTGTTTTAACTGACCACAATTAATAGTAAAGTATACAGTAATTTCCCTTGACCATCCCTAGCAGAATAACAGATAAGGAGTTATTTAAATTAAATCAGAATAATTATTATAAAATAGACTTCATTAGATATATAAATATAAATCACACCACCACAGATTGTTTTAAAGTGGTTGTCCCAGGGGCTTCAGAAAGACTGAATGATGAAAAAGGAAAAAGAAAAGGCTTGGAATGAGTCCCAAGAGAGCACTTTTGAGTGCTTTCTGTTTTACATTATTACATTATATTAAACATATTGAAGAAACTATAAAAACTCGTGAACTTGTGAGGTGACAAGACCTTGCATTATTTTTCAAGTATTTTCAGTAGTTGACATTGACTTTGTGAGATTTTAATGTATTTACAACATTCTTTAATTTTATATAATAAGGCATGCTGGCTATACTTTACACAAAATCTTACATAATAGGTATTTATCTACGGGTTAGATCGTGCTAATTACAGGCAATAGCAAGAGTTGCTTACTTTCATTATGAATTCAGATGAGGTTAATATTGAAAAAAAGCGTTCTTTATCCTGAGACACTTGTTTTTTGAAGGAATTGCAACTTTTGCTATAATAATCCTTGTTTATTTATTTACTTACTTACTTATAAACTTTTTTATAGTATGTTTTAGAAGAAAGTGAAAACACAGCATGTGTGGAGTTTGTTATCATAATAAGACTGAGGACTGAAACTTAACCTCCTACAAATTTTGCATAGCTCAAATGAGAACGTAAAGATTGTTGTTACCAGGAAGTCTGAAGAAAAACAGATAATGAAATTTTAAGATGATGAGAGGTTAAATTCTATTACTTACCAAAAAAAAAAAAAAAAAAGGTAAAATATAACTCTTTTGCTAAGTTCCACATTTTTGTATTCTATGAGACATCCAATAGACTTAGATACTATTAATGAAAAATAATCATGCCATCCTATTAAAAGCTCATCTGAACAGGCTGAAAGTCAATAATATTGCCATTTGAGAGTAATCAAGAGTCATTTTTTCAGAATTAAAAAAGAAATGAATGTCATGGTCATATCTATCCTACAAAGATTTTTTCAAGCTTAAAGATATAGTATTTTTGTATTTGGTCCATACATGCCTGATTTCTCACCTTAGGAATTTATAAAGAGTAGTTCTGAGTGGTTGTTTGGGATGTAATCTTTAAGAACATCATCATTAATGTAATACATCTTTATAACATGAATGCATAGCACTGCCATAGGCAGGAATGAACAGGAAATGTACATGCAGCTTGCAGTTCAGAAGTTGCAGTGTGTCCCACTTTGTACAGGAGGTACCAACAGCTGTCAATAAATCATGCCTATCTGCATGAAACCCCATCAATCCGCATGCAAATCAAAATAAAGAAGTCATGATATAAATGTAAGATAGCCCTACTATTTAAGAAAAAGGAGGAGAAGGATTTCCTTTCTTTCTAAAACTGATAATTTAGTGGCAGAGTAGTTCATCAGCATATTTTCCTGAAGTATAGCTGAAGCAAAAATGTAACAACTTCAAAAAATATCTTATTATGCAAAAGGGAGTGAGAGAAGTTTGTGATACAGGCACTGAGCTAGAAAGTAAGGAAAAAAGAAAAGGTTCTAGTCCCTACAGTAAACCTAACTCCAAAAATTGCTCACATTTCATGCTGCTCCTGTGTCCTTCCTAAATCCAAGAGCTTGGGCTTTTATCTGTAAATTAATAATATTTTAAAAAAATATATAAATATTTAAAACCTGGTATGGAGCAAAAATGTATCTCAAGATCTTGAAATGGCTTTCTTTCATTCTTCTGGTCAGCTCTTGCAACTAGTAGGACTACTATATGTATATCTTTGTACAAGATATACACATAAGATATATGTATACATACCAATATACGTGCACATGCGAAATGAATATTAAATTTCAACAGGTGGAAAGCTTATGTACCAAAACCCTAAGTGCACACAGATAGAGCTAAAGTCACCATTTCTTGGAGAGTGATCTTACTTATTTTTATTTTTATTATCTGCAGATCAGTGCATATGACTGACAAATACTTCATGTCTTTGGAAAGTTGCTGGACTTAATGTGCTAAGATTAGTACAAAGAAATCTGTATTAGGATGCATATCTGATGTAGCTGAGATATGTATTGCCTTCTGTTATCCATTGTGAAATGGAAAATGAAAATGACTTCTGGAGAACTAAATCATACTGTAGAGAGTGTTTAAAGAGAAATCTTGGATTTTACCTCTTGATCTCGTTAGAGGGAGAACAACAAAACCTAGTTTGCTAGCTCTGAAAGTCAATCTCCCATGGGGGTTAAGACTGGGAATGATATCACGTTAGAAAGTTGTGTCTTATGCTGGACTTCCATGAGATGTCAGCTAACATGATTTTGTTTGTTGGATTTTTTGAGTGGAGGGGAGAAGGCGGCTCTTTTGTAAATGTCATCTACTTTAGGGCACATGGCCTAAGTCAATAAGAAGGGCAGTGAATTGCGTGGGAATTGGAGTTGGAAGAAGTGACATTTGAATTCCTGAGTTCAACATTTCCTAAGGCTACACAGGTATTTGCTGGGAGTGTCTGGATCATTCCTTTCTTTTTGACCACAAAATGAATGACAGTATTCATTCTGCAGCAAATGCATCATCAAATTTAATGGGTTCATCTCTAAGTGCATAGTTTCTACCATGGCTAAAACACTGTCAAATGATCTTATACCATGGATGTATAACTAAACTCTAGAAATCAGTACACAAAAAGCAGCAGGCACTTAACAACCACAAAATTTTTAAACACTCTGTTATTCTTTCTGTATTAATTTATTTTTCAAAGAGCTCCTATAAACACATTCGAATAGCATTTAACGTTCTGCATTTTGTTTATTGCCATTTCAAGGGTATCTAAAAGAAATAAGTATTTAAACTTAATTAAAATTCCATTATATTGAAAGTAGTGGTAATAATCTGTACTGATTGTGATGTGATTTACGATGGTATTTGTGAAATTGTATGTGAGAATATGTAGTATTTTATGCATTCTACTTATCTCCTACTTAGATGAGAGCAAAGATGAGTTCTCTTAAATTGTACATAGCCTGATTCTAGCAGCTTAGAAGATGTGATATTGGTGAACATCAAATGCTAGTCCTCAAGAAAGTCCCTGCCCTCATGGAGCTTGAGCCGGCTTCACATAGTACAGCACGGACCATTGATGACTTCCCAATATTGTAGTCACCTAGTTTAGAGAGGGAGCAGTATGACTCCCCTAGACATGAGACATCCCATGGGGTTTCCAAAATTCAGGAACATGCAAAAGAGGCTTCAGAAAAATTATTCTAAATCTCTCTGTGGCCTGGCTTCTTCCCATTAGAAGTCCAAGCACTTTGCACACAAAACAACGCACGCTGAAAAGACGGAGAAGGATAGGGGGTATCTATTCTGTTATTGCTGGGGTTGCTGACTACTCCATAAATTTCCCCTCTATTTCCCACCTTCCCTTGTCTTCCACAAGATGCCTAGCCTCTGTAAACGTGGTAAGGATCTCATCAAGTCCTGGTGCTTTGAATGCCATTGACAGGATGGTCCTTACACGGATGCTGTGAGCTTGGGACACCCAGGCTTTGTCCCTTGTGCTTAGGAAGGTGATTGTGTTCCCCTGAGCACCATTTAGCTTTCTTACAGCAGAACTGAGAGGCAATGAACAAGCAGAAAGCCAGCCTTAGCTTTGCAAGAAAATACGGTTAATCAGTTGTCAATGTACCTGTGTAGGATTTAGACCTTGGTATTAGGACCGTTTTTACTAATGGGGGCTACTGAGGAAATAATTTAAGATGAATTTTCTGATAAAAATGTACAAAAACCTGACATTTAAATGCATGCTTATCATGTGTAAAGGTGAGAAAACAAGGAGAAACAACCAGATCAGGGAGAAAAGGCTGTTGGGTTTTTATTTTCCTTTAAATGGGAAATTTCAAAATCATCTCACATATATTTAGCCATAACCTAAACTATCCCGACCGTGATTTTCCAGCTCTTGGGTAGGGTATGCATAGATAGACATACTGCAGAAATGTTCTCACAGTATTTCCACTTCAAAACCTGTTCTAGGGGATGCACCTTGGAATTTCTATTCTTGCCAGAATTACAGCTCAGATAATGGGCCTAGATCAAAGCCTCCTAAATCAAACCCAGTGCTTTCCTAAAATACAAACAACAAACAAAACTATCCTGATCTGTTTGCTCTGATTTCTGATTTAAAAAGCCCATGAGTATTTCTGCTCCCCATTCATTTGCAGCTGGTTTGTACTCAGAATGAATTGTCAGTTAGGAAATGTCCTCTTCACTTTAATGTGTCATTCTATAGAGGCCCACAAATAAATAAAAGAACCACACTGAAATAGATAGAATTTTGGCTACAGAATATGGGAAGAATATACCCAAGAGACAGAAAATATGACCTAAATATATCAAAGATCTATTAAAGGTGCTATTCCTTCTTGGCTGCTCCAACTTTTTCCTTCATCAGTCTCATAGTTCCTTATTGAATTATTCAATTTTGTTCCCAAGAAGCTACTAAAATCTACTAGGAACTCCTAAGATTGTTTTCCGAAGACAGTAATCAATTCTAAAGTATTAAGCTTATATAAATAGGAATACTTTTCCAAACCTGGCAAATTAAGTTCAGAGATTTGATGCAGTGGTCGTTGGTGCTCTAATTAAGTCACAGATCTGGTGTTAATTTGTGATATGCATTGTTCTATGAAGAATATGCGTGCCACCACTAGATTCTTCCAGAGTTTATGAAAATCTGGGACTGACCCGCTGTTGTACTATTCCAATTTTTACACAAGTGAAGTTATAAAGGAATTACAGAAGTAATAGTAGTGATCCAGAGCCATGGTTTAGTCGCCATTAATAGAGAAAAACATAGGATTTAAGTAGAATGTATGTCTTAAAGAAGTTATCATTTGTGCATGGCAAGGCTAGAATGCTTGCTAATAGATATGACAGAAATTTGATTCCCATATTGTTCAAGAAACTGTGGGCAACTGTTTGAAAGGCTTCAGGGGTAGACTACTCATATACCAAAGGATACCCACTTGAGGGTAATATTGGGAATGAAAATCAGCAAATTGCCTAGACCAAAAATATTTTTTGTACTGTGTTTTCCTTGAAGAGTGGTCAGTAGCACATACTTAAATATCATAAGATACCAGGTAAAAATATCCAATTCCCGTGTCAAACTTTCCAACTTAGAAAAATTGCTTAAGTGCTGATTATTTAGAGCTGGAGTCTCTATCTAGACTGACAAGCTTTGCAGTTGAGGTGGACCTATCCTTTAGCAGTGTGCCTAGCCTTTCAGATGCCGTTTATATTTTTGGTGTCCTGTGATGAGAATTCCCATATTTCATTACATGTGGTGTAAAAAACCTTTCTTCGCTTTATTGTCTGTTAATTTCACTGGCAACTCTATGATGGCTGCTTCTTGTGCTTATCAGAAGTAGGAATTAACTTATTCACCACCTTCATGGATTTCAGGATTATAAAATTCTCACATCTCAATTTAGCCATTTTTTCCCTTCTCTACGCTATTTTGTTTCTTATCTTATAGGAATTATGGGACTTCTGCATCCTCTGTTGCTTCTCTGGTTCATATATGGTTGTTTTGAAACTGGATGACTGCAGCTGTGCGAGGTATTTGAGACGTTGCTGCAGACTGCATTTGTTCGGTGTTATGATTATGATTTCTTTGTTTTCACT
Source organism: Chroicocephalus ridibundus (assembly GCF_963924245.1). Lineage (NCBI taxonomy): Eukaryota > Metazoa > Chordata > Aves > Charadriiformes > Laridae > Chroicocephalus > Chroicocephalus ridibundus. Next base: position 100,748,871 of record NC_086285.1, read on the forward strand.
TCCTTTCCTAATAATTACATTTGCCTTTTTCAGTTGCTGATGAATGTTCAAATTTTAGTTTTAGAGACTGATCTGTATCCTGCTTTCCAGAGTGGCAATAGCTGATTTAGAGCCTGGCAGAATGGAGGTATAAATAAAATAACATTTTCATCCATCTAAATTACTTTACATTTAATGATACCGAGTTTTACTTATTATTGTAAGAGCCTTCTGTATTTTTTCAATTGCTGTTCTAAGTAATTATGTAGTGCAGGAAGAAGAATGAGTACAGACATCCAAAATCATTGAATCACAGCATCATAGAATCGTTTAGGTTGGAGAAGACCTTTAAGATCATTGATTCCAACTGTTAACTTAGCACTTAGTCCACCACTAAACCATGTCCCTAATTGCCACATATACACGTCTTTTCCAATGCTTGACAACCCATTCGGTGAAGAAATTTTTCCTAATATCCAATCTAAACCTCCCCTGGCGCAACCCGAGGCCATTTGCTCTTGTCCTATTGCTTTTTGCTTGGGAGAAGAGACCAACACCCTTATTGCTACAACCTCCTTTCAGGTAGTTGTAGAAAGCGATAAGATCAAAATGTTGCAGTCCTTGGCTAATGGAGTGGACACTAGGAAGTCAGTCCTATGTAGATAAATTCAAGGAACTATTTGGGAGATTTCATTCATATTTCAGTCATATTTGAACCAACTCTGTCCCAGGGTCAGGAGAAAAATGGTTTAGACCTACATCTTTACCCATTCCTGTGCTGTATGCCAGACATGGCTTGAACAGAGACTCTAATCTATACACATAAGGAGGGTTCTTTTTTTAGGGATAAATATTTAATGTTTTATGGATTTATTCCTGTTGCTTATGTATTACCCTTGCAATGGAGAATTAAGATGATCACCTACTATGAAACTATTAACTCTTAATTAACTGTATCTTACACATTAAAAAAATGGAAGACTGGGTGGAATATTCATTCCACACGTCTTTGCAATTAGGTTGCCTGTAGTAAAGACTGTTATTCTCAGAATTATGCCCAATTAAAGCTATATTTTGCGTTGTAAACTACTAATATTCTATTTGTACCAATACTGTACTGATATGTAAGTCTTTTAATTACAGAACAGATGTAATGAAAAGATCATAGTAGAGAAGGCAGAGATAAGGTTTCACTTAATTTGAATTTTACCATTTCCTGACATCTGACCTTATCTTTCCAGCTCTGTTATTCTTTCAATAAAAGTAGTGGTGTTTATTTCCTTGACTATAGATTTATGAATACATGGTAGTGTATTTAAACTGATATTTCTGTAGCAGAGTAGACACAAACATCACCACTAGCTCTCCTTGGATCTCTTCTTAGAGTCCAAGTGAATTACACGTTAGCACAGTGAACATCAGTAAAGTGGAAAACAGAAAAAATACTTGTACGTTGATGAGAAAGTAATTATTCCTGGGTAATACAGGGGAATCTGTATCATAGTTAACAGGGCTTTTTTAAATAGGTTGTGGAAAAAGTGTGGTAAAAACTGGAGCATGATACATCTGCTATGATGGCTAAAGTTAGCATAACAATTTCAAAGGGGAAAAAAAAAAGAAGTTAAAAAGTTGTTCCATCAGAGGTTCCAAAATTTCCAGTGCCAAAGACCAGGTTTGTGTACCACATTAGGGCAGAGCATACACATTGTATGATATGAAAGGGTTTTAAAGCAGCTACTGATCTAACTGGCACCTGGCAGTACCCTGGGACAGTCTCAACAAGAAGGCCAATGGACAAATACTTCATGAAGACTAAGCCTTATTCACACTTTTCTGCTTAGTCTAAGGGAGAGTGGAGGCATATTTCCTAAACAATCGAGCCCGTGACAAAGCTGTGCTTGCTCCACTGACAGCAGTAGTAAAGAGGAAAGAAAGACAACACCTCAAATTGAAGAAACATTACTGGGACTTGCTCTGTTTTGCTTGTTAGTAGCAAAGTTGCAGAAGTCAGTACGTTAACTCTATTTTCTGATTAAGCAAGTCAGGTGACAGAGATTGTTTGGAAAGTGGCAATGCACAGTAGTACCCAATGTGGTGGTGTTATACTAGATAAGCTTGGACGACAAGAAAGATACCGATAATTATTATTTTTATTTTTATTTTCTTATGCTATTATCAAACCAAGTTAACATACAAACTGCTCCATTTCACAACTTTTCAAGCTTTGAAAGGTGTGTTTTTTTCCCTTTTCCTTGGAAAGTAAACAAAATTCTTCAAACTTCTTCTGTTGAATGATCATGTTGAATTATTCACTCTCATACTCAAGTACGCGTGTGTTGTGAAAGCAGGCTCAAGGTACTGTGCAGCATTTTTGAGACCTTTAAATTTAGTCATATTTGTTTAGTCCCTAACCATAGTACATGGCAGTTTGACAATCTTTCTGAAAATATTTTATTTGAAACGTGTATATGAGTTTACTTATTTCTTAATCGAGTATATACGGTAGATCTTCCAAAAACCCTAATGTTCACCCACAATATCTACAATAAAATAGTGTTACTTTATAATTTTAAAGTAAAGATTTCAACTTACAATAAAGACAGAGTCTTTTGTCTCTGTGTGAATACACGTGAATAAGTTTTCCATATAGTAATTTGTATTTGAAAAAGACTCTCTTGTTCCAGGATTATTCTGAAAGCTAAATATCTTGTATTTACATAGTACTTATGAAATGTCTTCAAATACACAAAATGTGTTTGGATCCACTATTTTTTACAGTGCACGCTGAAGTGTTAGATGTTAAAATTTGTGCTTGAGGGTTAGATATATTGGTGTAGTCTTACAATACTGTAATTTATGTAATTAACTATAAATTGTAATGTATTTCTGTTGTGATAGTTCTTATCAACATGTAATTAACATGAATTCATATACCTATTACCTTTTTTCTCTTTAATAGATATGCAGTTAGAATCCTTCTATATTTAGTAAATTACATTTATATCACTATTTTTATTATATATTGAAATTAGTAGTAGCTACAGGTATCAAGAAGAATACTACAGTATAAATGCACAGTAACTCAAACTAATTGTACCTTAATTACAACACTCTCACTATAAAGTATGATCACACTTGCAACCTACTTTCCTAAAAAAATAATGATTACTCAGTCACACTTTTGCTTTGTCAGCTGTGGTTCAGCCTCCATCTCCAATAACTCGGGAATATGTTTGCCAATCATCTCAGTCATGCTAAAAAGAGAATTTCAAAAATTATTTTGAATATAGAATCATAGAATCATAGAATTGTTAGGGTTGGAAGGGACTTTAAAGATCATCTAGTTCCAACCCCCCTGCCATGGGCAGGGACATCTCCCACTAGATCAGGTTGCTCAGAGCCCTGTCCAGCCTGGGCTTGAACACCTCCAGGGATGGGGCATCCACCACCTCTCTGGGCAACCTATTCCAGTGTCTCACCACCCTCATGGTGAACAACTTCTTCCTAACGTCCAGTCTGAATCGTCCCATCTCTAGTTTTAGTCCATTCCCTCTAGTCCTACCATTACCCAACATCCTAAAAAGTCCCTCCCCAGCTTTCTTGTAGGCCCCCTTAAGATAGTGGTAGGCCACTCTAAGGTCTCCTCGGAGCCTTCTTTTCTCCAGACTGAACAACCCCAACTCTCTCAGTCTGTCCTCATAGGAGAGGTGCTCCAGCCCTCTGATCATCCTCATGGCCCTTCTCTGGACATGTTCCAGCACGTCCATATCTTTCTTGTAGTAGGGGCTCCAGAATTGGATGCAGTACTCCAGGTGGGGTCTCACAAGAGTGGAGGGGGAGAATCACCTCCGTCGACCTGCTGGCCACGATTCTCCTGATGCAGCCCAGGATACAATTGGCTTTCTGGGCTGCTAGTGCACACTGACGGCTCATGTTGAGCCTCTCATCCACCAGCACCCCCAAGTCCTTTTCTTCAGGGCTGCTCTCAAGCCAGTTGCTGCCCAGCCTGTATTGGTGCTTGGGATTGCCCTGATGCAGATGGAGGACCTTTCACTTGGTCTTGTTGAACTTCATGAGGTTGGCATGGGCCCACCTCTCCAGCCTGTCAAGGTCCCTCTGGGGGGCATCCCTTCCCTCCAGTGTGTCAACCGCCTCACACAGCTTGGTGTCGTCAGCAGACTTGCAGAGGGTGCACTCTGTGCCACTGTCCATGTTGCTGACAAAGATGTTAAACAAGACCGGTCCCAGTACTGATCCTTGAGGGACTCCACTTGTCACTGGCCTCCACCTGGACATGGACCCATTGACAGCCACTCTTTGGGTGCAGCCATCAAGCCAGTTCTTTATCCACTGAATTGTCAGTCCATCAAACCCATATTTTATCGGCTCGGAGACCAGGATGTCATGCGGGACAGGGTCAAAGGCTTTGCTCAGGTCCAGGTAAATGACGTCAGTTGCTCTCCCCTTGTCTATTGATGCTGTGACCTTCTCGTAGAAGGCCACCAGGTTTGTCAGGCACGATTTGCCCTTGGTGAAGCTGTGTTGATTGTATCCAGTCACCTCGTTGTTATTCTTCTGCCTCAGCAGCACTTCCAGGAGGATCTGCTCCATAACCTTACCAGGCACAGAGGTGAGACTGACTGGCCTATAGTTCCCTGGTTCCTCCTTCTTTCCCTTTTTGAAAATGGGGATTATGTTTCCCTTTTTCCAGTCAGTCCATATGTCCATATGTTTCATGAAAACTGAAGTTCATATAGTAAAGAGCTCTGAACAGAGTGTTGGTAGGGGAAAACTTCGTCCATTATGTACTTACCAGCCTGGCCACCTGCCACTCAGTATGCATGAAGTTCTTCTCCATCGATGGTGCCATTAAACATGGGGAAGGCAGGAGCTGAGGCTATTGCCAGAGTGAGGGCTGCAAGGAAAGAGATGTTCATAGAACAAAGATTTGATACATAACAATTTCAGGCAAGGTAATGTAAGCTTCTTTTCTTTTTCTTTCCTTTTTTTAGTTTAGAAATTAAGTAGTCTGGCTGCAATAGAGATACACTTCTTTCCTTGCTTTACAACTGTTTTTCTCTTGCAAAGTGTTTATTCAGACTTCCTTCACCTTTAAATCACTTTGCAAAGTTTTCACAACTGACCATAATTTTAAGGTCTAGATGGGACTTGGAGAGGCAGAAGAGGTGTAAATAGAAATTTATACTTTTTGTCTTTATTTGTTAAGTCTTAGGTGTGTGAAGAAACATTTTGAGATGGTGGAAATTTTGTTCCTTGTTTCTACCACTTTGTGCAGCTAATAGCCTTATTTGTACACATGAGGGAACCCTGATTCCGAATTCATTCAGACAGAGGTTACACAGATGGACAATTCTAGCATGTTATAAGGGTCCATCTTCAGGAAATTACTTTGTCCAGAGTGTCATGATGTCTCAAAGCCACAGCGGAATGGATGGGTGTGGAATGGATAACTATTATCATAAAATAGGGAAGAAAATTAATGAAGAGTTACATGGCATTTAAAAATGAGTTTGCTCTAATCTTTCTTAACCTTTGCTCTTTCTGTAAGAAGTGTCCTCAGAGGAGTATTCCCCAATTCAAGACTGAAAAAGGATACTGCAGTGTAACAGTTCTCATTTTTCAGTAAAATCTGGGTTATTACGATTCATTTGGAGTTTGATCCTGTGATATTTTATCTCAACATTATATGACATCATTAAAGACATCTTATATTGTTTTTGCCTATGGTTAGAAATTATGTCTGCTTAATCAATTCCATTATGCATTCAACCATCCATGACACATCAAAGGCTAATAAGATTTTTTTTAAAACTTTGCTTGCTTAAAATGATTTCCCTCCAGATCAAGATGCAGAGCACAAAATATTAATCAGTTTAAATAAATATCAAGACTACCCAAATAATATGAATAATTGGCACAGTGCAGTGCCTACTGCCCAGTTCCCAACAGCTGGTCACACTGGCACATGGCACCATCTCAACAGTCTTTGAGATAATGACTTTGGCATCTGCCGATGAGCGTTTGCTACTGCCCACAGAATTTACAACTCACAAGTGGGAAACAGAGGCTCCAACAGAACTTTTTTATGCAAGGTCTTTGAAATTTATTAATGTAATGCAAACACAAGCCTTCCAACCCATTAAATTGTTGATGTTATGCGAATCCACTCTGGAATTGCAGATCCTCATTAACATTATTTGCATGTTAATCTGCATCTTTTTAATTAGTGATATTATTTATGCACATAATTTTCGCCTACTGGTGCCAAGGCTGAAGCGCATTAATTAATCTACTGAGATGCCAAACTGTTTATTTTCTCCCGTACTTTTATTTGTTTACATGGTGTTTTGGATTCAGGGAAAATAAAAAAGAGCCTCAAGAATAAAAGCAGAAAGACAAGATTAACTAAAAGCTCTTTTTGTTTTCATAATTTAAATTGTAATATTAGCCAAATGTTGTGTTTCTTCCCTCAGAGATCGGTTATTCAGTTACATTACCTTGATGTATTATTAAAATTTATAATGGACTCTGGAGGCTTCTTTTAGTTCTCTCCTTCATTTACAGAATATACTCAATGTTATTTTAATCTTCCTACAACGCTTCCATGCATAGGCAATGATCAGTTCTCCCTTGCGAATCTCCAGTGCTGCTCCACTTTGCACAACTGATAAACATTTAAATAAGCCTTTTCAAAAAAGAATAGCATACTAAAATTATTAACCCATTAATGGAGTTAGGAATTGCCTGACAATTCATCTTTCCTCAAACTAGGTCAGTTGCAACATTTATCTGATCAACAACACTGAACTGGTCTTATCTCTGAAATACTGCATGTCTTTCATAGACAAATTTAGAAAAACACTGACTTCAGCATTACCTTTACCTTTCTTACATACTTACATATTACACTTGCTGGAATTCCTCCCTCTATTTCTCCTTCTATTTCTCTTTCTTTCACACACATGCACCGATTCACCTCCCAAAGCAGTTTTCTCTGCCTAAAAGCAGCATTGCAATATTGTCTCCTTCATTGGATCCTTTCAGGGGAAGAATTAAGTGCCAGTTGCCTGTAGGAAAGTAAAAACATTCTCTCTCCACTTGTATGAAGCCCTTGTTTGTAAGCGTGGAAGAGCTGTGTGACGTCGGATTTTAAAACTGTGCTATGTGCATGCACAGGAAAACTTTTATTGGATCATGGTTTAAACCTTGCCCAGGGTGGACTTCAGACCAGTATGATACTGGTCAGTTTTAAGGTTGTGGAGGGACCATCTGTGTAACAGGTTGAAAGTGAAAGCTGGTAGCTGTTAGAGGCTCCATGTAGGCTTCAAATGTAAGAATAAATCCTTGGAGACATGGATTAGTGGAAAAGGACAAAAGAAGCACTCAGATATGGAAAGTACATTAAATTCATCACAGAGCGATCATTTTCATGTGTGCAGCTTTGGTTTAGATGCATGAATGCTGCATATAACTTCATGTACCGTATGCGATGTTTTCTGTGACTGAAATGTATCCTCTGTATTTATTTTTTGTCTTTTTCATTCTCAACTGCTTTTACCTTTTTGTGACAGCTAGTACACTTTCAGTCCCAGTCTCTTCTAGAAAGGAAAAGCTGGACGGCACCTGTGTGACTAGCTGAGCATGGCTAGTTAGTTGATCCCCCATCATAATTTAAAGATCCTCAACCTTGTCCTCCCACCCCATCTGTGTTAGAAGAGTAAGTTAGAAGTTAGTTCAATAGACAACTGGTTATATTGACTCTACTTGGTCATGAGTGATGCAGAGCAGATTTTTAATTATTTTTCACTGTCTAGGGGGTATGAAACACCTTGGGTAGAATCAAAACAGACTATGTTTATCAAGCATGTCTTCTAATAATTTAGGCTAACACCACATCATTGTTGACAACAACAAATGCTGAGTCCCTTAGACTAAGTTGGGAAGAAGACTTCTATCTAATTGCAGAAATCAATAAATTAGGCCAGCTAATACCTTATTTCTGGACCTTTGTATTTAACCTGTGATACCTTTTGAAAACTACAATTTGAATGATTGCTTGTCTGAATTAAGTACTGCATGATACTCTATAGTTGGCTCAGCAGAAAAAAAGCATATAGTTTTATGTTTCATTCTTGAGGAATACAAGATGACCTTGAAATTAAAGTCTCTCATATTCATTGAAAAAATGGGGCAGAATTAAGGCCACATATGCAACATTTTCTTTTCCCAGTATTAGTTAAATATTTATGTTTTCTCAACATATTTTTCTTAATGAAATCTCAATATATATTAACATATTTTAGTATGGATATGCATATGCATTGCATACAGCAAAAGACAACATGGTGACAGAGAGGACAAGGAGGTACACAACTTGCAGAGAAAGCATTGTTTATGATGCCTTCTTAAGCAAGAAGTGATGAGCTAGCAAGTGAACTATGCAACATATCCCACTAACATAACAAGAAAACCTTTATTTTATAGACCCTATGAGAAAGAAGTTTGTGGATTACTTTTGGCATAAGTTGCAGAAGCCCGTTTCATGAATATTTTAGATTTGCTGTAATATTTTAATGTCATACAGTTTGGGTTTTTCCTGTCTGCTTTTCTTTTTCAAATTCATATTTTCAGAAAAACTCAACTGCAAAAGTCAACATACTTTACTAACGTTCCCTAATGAAACTAAATAGTAACCCCATGAAATTGCAAAAAAGTAGTATCAGTAGTTAAATTAAGAAATGGCATAGCAGAGATATTTATACACACTCCTTACAAATCTGGTCCGAGTTGAATTCTCTCCAGGTCACACACAAAGTCTGTGTAGAGCCAAAAATAGAATTCACATCTCTAGACTTGTACCTTTGTTTCTTAATGATGCTTATGCCTGTTTGGCATTAGGTATGGTCATAAAGTGATCAAATTCATTGGCTATTTAACATTATTCAAATGAGAAAAATGAACTGGATTGTTAGTCCTTTTCAAATAAAGGGAACATAACATGAAATTTGTCATTATTTATTGTTCATTATTGGTTAAAGAAATATAAATTCTTTGTAGAGCTTATTATTCACCGTGTATTCATTTAGGGCCAAATTTTCAGCCCAAGGGATCACTCACACAGATTTGCCTGTTTGTCTGCAGAACAGGATTGGCACACTGGAATTGGGTAATTGTGCATGGAAATTGGTAGTTACACATACAATATCTGACCTGCACACATTCAGGCCCGTTTTTGCATTTTCTACAGGTGTATATTCATGAAAGTTCCTGAAATTTTGCCCTGGCTCATCTTGGTGATAGAAAAGATATTAACCGTTAAAAAGGGATCTAAGTTAAATATTTATTGAAAACACCTTTAAGTCCAGAAGGACAAGTGTAGATGATGAGTGGTCTTCTTGCCATTTCATCTGTAAATGCATTCTACAAATATTAAGTGTTGCCTAAGAAATTATACCATTTATCTGTTCTGCAAGCCAAATTTCAACAATAATGGCACCTTTCAAATTATTAAATAACTCACATTTTTTAATTGCAACATTGTTGTCAGAACTCTTCCTCTAAAAAACAACACTGTATCCACATTTTTAATTATTTGTCATGACCTAAGTGAGTATATTTTATTTCTGGTATGGGTCTAAACGTTTAGTTTCTACCGTAGACAGAAGTCATTGCTTTTTTTATTTTATTCCTCAACTGGCTGAAAATATAAACCATCTTCAGATATTCATAGTCACAACTGTGGAAGTTAATTTTCTGAACATATCTACCAATATGCAGAATATTCTTTCTCCAGGCTTTGCTGGTTTAGTGTCAGAGCACACCAAGCTAAACATGATTTCATTTCCTTGCCATAACACAGAAATGCAAAGAACCTTGATTTTATTTTGGTTGAGGAAAAAATCAGTTTATGGTAATTTATGATGAAATCTATTATTTAAAAGAGATTATGAATGAATTCCTTTTGAGGAAAATGCATCCAAAAACTTCATGAAAAAATAGAAATAAACTGGAATATACCTGGAACTGACTTTTTTTCTCACAGTAATTCTTTTGGGGTTTTTTCTACAGACTATTTAAGAGTTCTACGTGCTTCGTTAGCTTAAAATGAAACTGTTAAAACAGTAACTGCTTTCAAGTAGACCATGCAGCTTTAATGGTACTATAAGATTGCAGCAGAAAGTCTTAAACACTTCCTTTCTAACTTACATATCAAATGGGAAAACCAGGAATTTGCCTTTGGAATGTGATAAATATCCTGGTAAGTTTAGTTCAAGTAATCTTTCCCTGAAAATTTGTGCAAATTAACTCCTAAATCTGAACTTTACATGTTATTTTTCCTCTAGGATTCCCCATCCTTAAATCTGTCCCTGCTGGCAATCTGCCTTCTCCATTGACCATCCTACCGCTGGTTCGGAGCAGATTCATAATTCAGTAGTCCAAGATGTTGGATAAAGCAGCAATGATGCTATCATGTAGTCTACCAATCCTTTTCCTTATAAACACATACTTACTCATAAGAGTATATAAAGAAATTAGGCCCAAGACCCCTAGGGAAAGAGGGTAAAATGTGCTTGCTCATCTTTCTCAACTACATCACTTTTAAGCTATTAATGTTGTTTGTTCTCATGCAAGCAATATTAAGTGCATTTAGAGAAACATTTTATGCACAGTGTTTTGTGATGAATATGATAGACATGACTACTACTTAAAATTGCAAAAATGTTTATTAATGATTTTAGGTGTATCCTTTATCAAGCTCCCAAATTTCCCTGAGTCATTCTTGATAAATTCCTTCCAATTATGTAAGTTAAGGAAAGCATAGGTGTGCAGTGACATTTGCACTCTGTGTGTTCATTTACAACCTCTTTAATTAAAACCAGTCTCTAAAGCACTTTCACATACCCTTAAATATAGCTGACCCTTTTTATATAATTTCATTTGGCTGTTAGTGTTTGGAGAATATCCAGCAAAGCACTTCAGCAAATTCAATAAAGTACATACTATAATTAATATAAAATCCAATAACGGTGGTAAACTGGTCTTCCTAGACAACGTCTGTTAAGACATCATAATTTGGCTATTGGCGTAAATATTTTTAGTGAGTTACATAACAAGAGTAACTTAGAATTCAACCTGACTTAAAATACGAGCTTTAAATACTGTGCTGTGCATGCAAATCATATCAAGGATACTATACCTTAAATATATGAGTAAGCACATTGCAAATTTATATTACTACTTGTCCTCTGTTAAAACTGCAGAGGATGAATTCATATGTACTTTCACTTCAAGGTTTAGCTTTACATTTACTTCAATAGCAAAAATGCCAGAGAGATGCACTGAGCTGCATTGTTATTCAAATATTTGTTCCAGTATTTATATTCATATATGACTGTGCATAGAGGAAAAAGAACTGGTATCTTTCATCAACAGCCATTAAGTAAAATCAAGCAGTTAAGGCAATTTCACTTTATGACATATATGCCCACTTAAAATATCTATTCTATATGTCAAACCAGATATTGTAAAAGTGGATTTTAATGGGAATAATGTATCTGACTTTATTTTAAGTGTACCTATCATTCTATATTTGACAGGCAGCATCACAAGACTTTCTAACATGCAATAATTTTGGCATTCTTCTCTGTAATGACCTGTCCACCCAGAAGTATCTCTAAACTAGAAGAATGAATCTCAGTCTGAACAGAAAAATAAACTCCTCACAATCAGCTTGTTTTCAAGATGCTTCCAATGTTATTATTCCATTAATAATGCATTTTTAGTTGTCAAAACTGATCAGCATCATAGTTTTTTCCTAGATACTGTTTATTATAAATCACTTCACAACAATACATTATTTTGAGGTGAATAAGAAACAAAACCATTCACTGTCAACTGGAATTAACAGTCAGGAAGCTATAGTCTTTTAGATGGGGAAATAGGAAAATTAGCATACAGAGATCTGTTTTGAAATATCAGCATGTACTTGTTGACATAAAAAAAGAACAATGTGTAGCCAGGCAGAGAGATTAAAGTTACCTGAAACATTTCCTAATTGTTCTTGTTGGCTAATTAGAAAGTAATGTTTGAGCGATAACAACTTTTTTTATAGTCTCAGTCGGGGTTTGTATCACATGTAAAATAGATATTATATGAAGAACCCTCTCAAGAACTCAGAATTGTTTAAATCAAACTTTACTATTGTAACAATATGTTAATCTTATCCTCAGACCTTTTAGAATCCTATTGTTTACCAGTTACAATAAGAATTCAATTTCCACATGATGTTTATGTATGTTGAATAGAGGGGAGACATTCCATCAGAGAGATCCCCATTGCTAGAACAGATGGGCATTGTCTCAGTACTGTTAAACAGGGCGATGTGGAACATTTTATTTCACACATAAAGCAAACCAAGTAAAATTAGCTCTTTTCAGTGCTTTTGACACTTCGGTGGAGAAAATCTCCTCTCACCTGGGGAGATGAGTATAAGACATTTGAATCAGTTTTGACTTGGGGAATTCTGTATGTAAAAACTGACATTTTCTTTTTTTGGTTTCCCACCCAGTGCCCCAGGTCCCTAGAAAAACCTGTTAAATGCTAGTAAGGAAAAAATGATGACGTTCCACCCTCTTTTGTCTTACGTGAAAAATCAATATTTTCATAATAAATTATCTTTATAATTTCAATTAGAGAAATTGTGGTCAGCTTCTGCTCCTCAGTAGTGACAGTATTTGGCATTTCAACTGTAGATTTCAAGAGAGCTCCATGAAGCTGGTCAAATGTCATCACTAAAGATGGGAAACGGAGTCATGGGGAGACTGTGATACAAAATGCAACAAGTACAAGTCATCCCTGAAAAACACAGTCTAAGCATTCTTGTGGGCCAGTCTAGATCCCCAATAATATATCCTAGAGTCGAGGTACCCCTGAGAGTAAAATAGCACACAAATCATAAACCACAGTTCTTCCTCATACGTTGCAAACTGCCAGGATGCTTGGCTGCTAATTATCTTCAGAGTTCCAGAAACAAAGTTCAGAAAACCTCAAAGCATTTCCCTTGGGGTCCCTAAACTGGAGGTGGCAATTCCCTAACTATAATCTTGGTAAAACAGTTTTGAGCATTGTGCTCTCATGTCTGTGCATGTCAATGAATGTCTTCCAGTTTTTTTGCATGCTTCAGACCAAATTGGTACCAACTGGAAAAAAAGACTTTAGTCACAGCCTTCCTTCTAAAGGCTATAAATAATCCAAATGATCATTTCCTACCAGTTATCTTGGGTTAATGAAACCTTATTTAAATGGCAATAAAAAAAAATATTAGGCCTGTTCAAAAAGATACTGCACACTGCCACACAAGCTTAGGTCATCACACAAGATTTGGTCAGGCAATTCTTTAAGCAACTCCAAAAAATAGCCTTTGATAAAATCTGGTTATCTCGTGTGCTAGATTGCTTCATTCAACTGTATGCCTTCTTTATTCCATGCTCATTGTCAGAATAAGGCAAAAGGGAGGTGTTTACTTAATTCAGATGGGTAAATTTATCCCCATATTCCGCTAAATTACTTCCTTTTGTAGATAAATAAAAACCAGACAATAGCTAAGTGAACACTTCATCTCCAGCAGCAAGTTTATTTCTGAGCTGATCCCAGAGCTTCATTCAAATATTGTGATGGCTCAATCCAAACCACCAGCAATATACCCCAATTTCTTTCAATTTCTTACTGATCAACACCCAATCTGGGGTGCCATAACCAGAGTCCAAATAAGTAGAAAGGGACCCCTGCATTAAAAAAAAAAAAAGGACTGCAAAAGCCTTAAGGGCAAATGTTTAGGTATTAAGTCATCTATCATCCCAGATTCATGCCAGGATGATTAAAATGTCCACATGTCTCCACTGAATCACTTTTACTTGGGTATCTTTTACCACGGACAGTCTCCGCAAGCTGGATTACATGTAGTTTTTGAGTGCATGACATTTCCATCTTCATTTTAAACTTCATTTTAAACATATTTTAAACACATATTGCCTAATAGCCATCATGCTCATGGATTAATGAACTACTATACAAAACATCAATATGCTCACCATCCCTGTGAGTATGGGGGTTGTTAGTCAGGTGGGGAAGTATCAGCCGTGATATCAATCCTTAGCCTTAATGCATGATCAGCTTCCAGTGCTCCTCTTTTTTTTCTCTGTCAACAATGTTATTTCTGTCTGGTTTTACTTTTCTTGTCCTGCATAGAGTTAACTAATGTACTCTCTCACAGCTCAACAACATTAACATGCCATAAAGCAGGGCTAAGGTCCTATGGTGGTGCTTCATAAGGCTGGACCCTGGGTTAGAGCCCTGTTAATCCCTGTTTTGTAGATTACGTGGCTCCTTTCAGGAGCCATCAACAATGAGAAGTATCAGCAGCTGAAGCCAAGTGTGATTTGTGACATCTCTTTCATGAAACACACTATATGTCTGTAAGTTTCAACATGCACATGCACTCCTGATCAAAATAACAAGGCAATGCTTCTTATTATTTAGTTAATAACTGTATGAAAATAAAGAACTTAAATCTCCATAGTACCTTTATCAGTGTTTGTAACTGATGAAAAATGTTAGTTAAAGATAATTCATCAGTTTTAGAAAATTCTTTAAAAATCGACAGGAAATACTAGGTTATTTTTACAAATGTTTTAAAAAAAGGCTACAAAAACACTTAAAAATATTATTTTTTTTCAAAAAAAAAAAATAATAAAAAAAAAGAGAGTCCATTCTGCATCCTGGGAAGAGGCAATCATTTTCATTTTAAAATGATTCATCAATTTAAAAATTTTGCCTGCGTTTGGAATAAATGGGATATTGCAAGAAAGAGAAAGTCTTTGCAATTTTTAATTCTATCAAAACTGTCAAAGAAATATTTGTGAATCTGCATATGCTGCTAACAATATATTACCAGATACAAAAAAATGTTTTCCTTCTTGCTGTCTCCTGAGAGATATTCAGACCAGCTTTGGCAGACTAAGACTTACATAGTACATCCAAACCTGAATATTTAACATTCATCTGTGATACTTAAAGTTTAACAATCATTTTTCCCCCTATACTTTTTCTAACTCAGAAAAGGGAGTTCAAGTTTGAAAGAGCGCTTTGATTTGTACAAGAACACAGTAGCCTGTTGCATGCTATTCGGATCTGAGGGCTGTCACTTCTTCCAGCCATCAAGAGACTTCTGAAGAACCAGAAACCTGTCAAGTACTACTCTCTGTCAAAAAGCAAAAAGGAAATACACATTTTGATCTGGAAATTCATCTCAGACCAGGTACATGGGCTTGCTGATGACAATTGCCTCTCCATGAGTCTATAATGTTTTTCTTGTATGGTTACATGAACCTTGTATCTGTATCAATCAAAGTGTACTCAAGTATATGACAAGATGCTGAACTTAAGAACAAGTCTAAAGTCCCAGCTGGTTTTCAAGTTAAATAGAATGTGAAGGAGGTAAGAGTTTCTGACCGGAAAATAATTGTCTCATTGTAAGAAACTGTACTACCACAGGGGGTGAAAAGAAAGGAAAAAAATTCCAATTAGAACCTACTTTTCACAGACTTTGCAACTAAGACATTTAAAAACAAAACAAAACAAATAAGCCAAATGATTTCAGAAATTATAACCATGACAAGGTAATGACAAGCATTTCATCAAGGTACAAGTATAGCGTTATACCATAGCTAGCACTGGAAGTGAACTATGACAATACAAAATGAGGTGATGCCTTCAGGATATGACAGGCTAAGCAATTGACCTAAGAATATTTCACCAAAGAAGGTCTCACCTACTCAGGACAAAGCTTTTGTGACAACTAAAATTAATACCAGCACATGAAGACCTGATTTAGCTGACACGGTGCAAGAAAAATGAAACTAGTCATGGGCTTGTCTGTGTTGGATCTTTACTGGGTTACAGGTGACCTTTGAGAAAATTCATTCTTGCAGAGAACAATGGAGAGTTATTGTCTTCTTCAACTGGTAAAAGAACAACCTTCCAATACCAGTTAGCAGCATGTATCTTAACTCAAACTTGCAAACATCTTACCAAGCGATTAGAATAATTAAGAAATGACTGAGACAGATATATAATTTTTCTTTGATTTATAGCTATATCTCAACTGACTGCTTAGTATTTACTGAATGTATAAGTGTATTCATTCTTAAATGGTGTCTCTTTCAATGTGTTTCATTGTAGAAAGGAAAATATTTTAGAAAATTATTGTATATAACAAATTTTTCCATGTGACAGATCCTCCATTTGCATTTTTAGATGCTGTCTATTCAGATCCTTTTCAAAGAGCATTATCCTTTTTCTCTATTGTAGCAAAACACTTTCTTTCCCTTTATACAGGCCAGGATCCTGTTGGCCAAGAAGGCCAAGAGCATCCTGGCCTGTATCAGGAATAGTGCGGTGAGCAGGACAAGGGAAGTGATTGTCCCCCTGTACTCAGCACTGATGAGGCCCCACCTTGAGTACTGTGTCCAGTTTTTGGTCTCTCACTACAGGAAAGACATTGAGATTCTGGACAGAGTTCAGAGAATGGCAACGAAGCTGGTGAGGGGTCTTGAGCCGCTGAGGAGCAGCTGAGGGAGCTGGGGTTGTTTAGTCTGGAAAAAAGAAGGCTGAGGGGAGATCTTCCTGCTGTCTACAACTATCTGAAAGGAGGTCATGTAGAGGTGGCCATCATTCTCTTCTCCCAAGTACCACGTGACAGGACAAGAGAAAACAGCCTCAAGTTGCACCAGGGGAGGTTGAGATTAGATATCAGGAAAAAATTTTACACTGAAAGGGTTATCAAGCATTGGAACAGGCTGCCCAGGGAAGTGGTGGAATTGTCATCCTTGGAGGTATTTAAAAGATGGCTAAACGTAGTGCTTAGCAGTGTGGTTTAGTAATGGTTTTTGTCAGTGTTAGGTTGATGGTTGGACTAGATGAACTGAAAGGTCCCTTCCAACATAGACAATTCTATGATTCTATGATTTTTGCCACCTCGGTCGCTCAGATTTTTCATCTCCAAGAAGGGCATGATGAGTCACAAACGTCTTTGCACTGTTTTTTTGCCTAAGGTCAGCAATAAAATTCTCACATCCAGAAGCACTGACTATGAGGATATCAAACACCAGCAAATAAAATTTACTGTTTTGGAGGTGGGTTTTGGCCAAAACTAAAATTGCTTCATTGTTGTAGTATCTCAGCTCCACTGAAAGCACTGTTAAAGATACAAATACTGAAAAGATACGGAAGATGCAGAAGGACAAGTTAAGGGCATATCTTACATTGAGCTAAAATCCATTATGGCAGTTGTAAATGCTGTTGTTTTCTGCTCATTTATAGCACCTGATATATTTGTACTATGTTAATTTATAACATTCATATTACACAACTTGAGTCTTGCTTTCTTTATCAGATGTATTGCATTGCTTTCCATCAGTGATCATATATTATTTCTCAAACAACATAGACACACACGCTTATTTTATCCATATTATTACATTTCTGCTTACGATAACATCTGACTGTTCAACTGCCAAAGAGAACCATCTTTGTGTTATACACAAGACAAGGATCTTTTTAGATTTTTGTCTTCCCCGTGCCTCCTCACTAATTCTGTAGATATAAACACACTCCCTTCTCATTTTCCTTATTTTGTGGACTTCTGCATTGAGTGGAGTACACAAGCAGGAGAACCTATGGAGGCCATACAATGGCTCCCCAAATTGTTCACTAAAATTCTAGATCCCCAGTCATTCACTTTCAAAGGTTTCATTTACATTTTTCTGGTGACTATGTGATATCAGGAATTTTGATTGTCTTTTCCTGGCCAAGTTTTCACCATGCAGCGCAAGAGAGTGCTACAGAGATCCAATGTAGGTTCAAAGGAAGGTTTGCAAATAGAGACTTGCAGTGCCTCTTTGAAGCAGAGATTCCAGAGACAAAGAACACCCTCAGAAACCCTCCAGGATGTAAATAGAGACAGAGAAGCAGATCTTGGCAGCTTCTCCAAGCAAAAAAGCCTTCACAAACTGACCAATATTTCAAGCTATCAGACAGGGTATTATGTACAATAGAAAATACCTAATCCTGGTCACCTGCTACAGCTCCACGCTTTGCTGTATCAACATGTCGGCCTTTCCTCACAGGTAATTTCTCAAAGATAATGTAGTTAAATCTTAAATTAAGCAAAAATTCTAGATTTCTCAGTTTCTGGAGAAGTACTCATTAATGAAACAGTCCCTGTATAGCTGACAATCCTTGGATTTTCCCAGAAGTATCAAACTGTGACCAGGATTCTAGAAATCTAGAATGTGAATAGTTGTGGGGCATTTCAAGTAGGGAGAACAGGAACATCATTCTTCAACTGTACCAGTTCCAAAAATGCAGTGTCTTCATTAGAAACCCTATGTCACACAGGGATAAGGTAAAATAGACACATTTGTCTGCTGTTCAGCAAAGGTTGCAGGCAGATTAATTCATCTGCTCTCCTCCAAAGCTTTTTCTTTCCCACTGTCTTACTCCAGCAGTTGAAGTGACATACTGCTAGTGCGAAAAACTTACCTCAAATGCTCCCTGCCCTTTCCCTACCCTCTACCACAATTGTGCTATGCCTGGGGAAAACAGTCTGAAGAGAGGTCTCCTGTAACCACTGGTTTTGGGATCAACTAGAGATTCCAGTCAGCATGGTAAAATAGATAAAAGCTGCAAACCACGGCCTTGCCAGGCAGATATGTCTGAGGAGCCTATCAGAGCAACCTGAACTGTGGGGAGTTTATATGAATGACAAAACTGCTCTTTGTCATGTCAGGAAGCTTCAAAGACTGATGAAATCCCACCAATATCTCTTTGCTCCACACAGTAAAGTCTCTGTTAACACTACGCTTAGAAAAGTTGGCCAGCAGAGGATCCTGAAAAGACTGTTGTGCCTCTGCTTCCAGCTGGAGAAGTGCCAGCTAAAGGACTGGGAGTTTGCCCACCCAATGGAGCCTGCACAGTTTCTGTTGTGTGAACAGGATAATATGCCAAAGCATACTGCATACAAGAAGGGTTCCTTTAGGAAAGAAGTGTCTGAAATAAAAAAAGTAGCACAAGCTCCTTCAGGTTTGTTTTCCATTCAGGTCCTTGACGTGATGACCAGGCCCCTCAGCAAGGGTCCCTTTGCTAAGGGCCTGTTGTGGGAACTCATGCTATTATGCCCACAAATACACACAGTAGCAGAGAGCACTGCATTTCCATCACCGCCTGCCAAAAACCTCAGTGCTCATTTTCCATCGTGGGATGAGGAGGAAAGATGAGAAGGAGGAAGCCTTTGGGAGGCAGAGATGAAGGTGCAAAGGAGCAATAACACTCATACTTGACAATGGAACTGGTGGTGCTTAACAGAAACGAGGCAGTGATCACTCTTTTTTTCCCAATATCTAGGCTAGGAATAATTCCTTAATTTTGTATATCTGTTGTTTTCCAATCTGTAACAATGTTTCAAGCCTACAATAACACATAGACTTATAGTTAAAATATTTCTTTTTTCTACAGCCTTCTTTGGCTTTGGCTCCTGGGCCAAAACCTAAAACATTGAGTGAATTCATTCTGCTGAAGTAGCAGGAGCTCAGATACAGAACATGGACTGCTCCAGCCCAAGTCTAGCCTCTTCCAATAAAGCTTCTAAACAGCAAGACTGCACACTGAGGAAAACTTCCAAAGACTGAAGAAATGTACAAACAGAATAGGAGATTGGTGAAATCAGGAGGACATTCACTTCTGGATATTAGGGTCTGACTTTCCTTTGGATATCTAGAGATCCTACTTTTTGGAGCAAATGTAATACTGAAGCAAAGAGTTTGAGTGATTGCATTATATTTCTGACTGTTTGAGGATGTCCATCCTGCACACTTCCATCAGCATGATCTTAATTTTAGATTTGTGTATTTCAAAGCGATTTACTGCTGAGGGAAATCACCCACTGGGGTCATAAGGTTCATTCCAGAGCCTGATGCCAACATTTTGTGGATGAGCTGGTGATTCCACAGACAACTCTAATGCCTCAAGAAAGAAAATAAAAGTTCTCATACACACCCAGGGGAAAAAAAAATCTCCATTCTATGTTGGTGGTCCTAGATTTGCAAGATGTTCAGCTACTTGGTGCTAGACACACAGTGCCAGAAGCACTGCTCAGTAGTTATTCTATGTTCTATGAAACCTACCTCTCCCAAGCTCTCCAGGTAAGCTACAACATCGATCAGAAAAGGACACTGTCCTGGGTTTCACATAGTCCAAGCTGTCAAAGATCTTTTGCTGACTAGCAAGGCCCACCTCTGCCTACACATTCACTTGGCCAAAACTATTTCTCAAATCCAGCTCTGCTTCTTTCCATCCATAGCTGAAGATGACAAGGTGATGAAAAGACATCAAGCAGAGAACACCAATATCAGCTGTAGAAAAAGACCTTAGGATTTATCCTATGTCTGACCTTACTCTGCCACAATTAATGTATATGCTAGGTGCCTGAGACAAAGGTGTGCTACAAGGGAGATGAGAGCATGAGCAACATATGATAAGAACATGCATCAAATTTCCATTAGATATAGCTTCAGTAATTTGTTGCCTGCATTTTTTTTTTAACTTTACAGTCTTTTTGCCTCCTGTAACCCTCAAAGAAGTTAATTTTATAATGTCCCAACATTATCAATAAATGTTTTCAGAAATAATAGCTCAAGACCATGACCTACAGGGTCCTATTAGAAACAGAACTACTTGCTGGTCATATCTCATTTATTATTACATCTTGAGGTCTGTCAGATAGACAGTTTTTAATCCACTTAATGTGTGCCACGTTGATTTTGTATCCTTCTTAACAAATGCATTCTGTAGCACGAAACCAAATGTTCTGTAGTAGTCTAAGTATATTGTATCAACATTATTACCTTATCAACCTAACTTGTAATCTCACAGAAATATCAAATTAGTTTGACAAGATCTATTTTCCATAAAACCACATTGATTGGCATTAATTATATTTCCCTCCTTTCATTATTAATCGAGTCTCATACCAGTCATCCCATTGTTTTCCTTAGGACTGATGTCAGGTTAACATGACTGTATTTACCCCACTTTTTTTGTTTACACTTTCCAGCCCTTGTTCATTTTCTTGTAGTCTCCTAGAAGTTCCATATGATTCAAATAATTATTAAAAGAATGTTTCTGTATTACATCTGAAACAGAATTTCTTTTATCATAATCCTACAAAGTAGAAATATTTAGTAGCCACTTTTGCATTTTCCACGTTTTTATTTGTGAGTCTAAACGCATCTGCCTAGCAATGAGCCTGTGTCATTGTGAGGACAATTTATGTTTCAATATAACTAAAAATTTCCCAGTTCTTCACAGGTAAATAGTCTTTTCTCTTTGTATCCTTTCAATTCCTTTACCTGTCTTCTGCTTTTCCTTGCTTCTGTATTTGTTGCAATTAACTTCTACTTTCTTTCAACTGCTATACATGTTTTCATTATTTTTCTAGCTGCTTTTATCTCCACTTAACTTTACGGTTGTTTTCATAACCTCTGGTTCCTGGTTCTTTCTTTCCTCAGTTGTAACACTGGCATTTGGGAGTCTAGTAAAACGTTAACAGAAAGTTCCATGTGATTATTTCTTTTTTCTGATTCAGTCCTTTCAAAAGATGTCCTTCCTAATTGTTTTCAACTTTAGCAATTTGATCCTTTGGCTAAGATTTCAAGTCAATAAAATATTGAAAAAATTGTGAGCTGGTCAGGAAAGCCTAACTTTTTGGAGCCTGATAACCACAGCAGATTCTAAACTTGGAATTAGGGGTGCGTTTTTCCTCTAGTGTGTTTGTGGAGGGTTAGAGCTTGTCAAAAACAGAGGCCCATGTTAAGTAGGGTACTAGTTGAAGCTAGATGATAATGAACCTTACGAGTGGACATCTGTTTGAAGCTCTAGCATTTCTAGAGCTTGGTCAAACAAATTATGTTCTCAAGAATTACCTTGCATTTACGGCCTAGAGTCCAGAACATTCTCCTAAAGATTGGTATCTACATTTGCTCTTCCCAAGAACTGAGTAACCTTCCTTCTTTTTTTTTTTTCCAAAAGATGACCAGTTTTTGCAATAACTTTTTACATAACATCTTAACAGTAAGAGGACTTGCCCAGAGAAAAGGTAAAAATCAGTTGAGATGATTTTAAGACCCACATGTCCCAGTCAGCACCTAAATCTCAGTTTTACATGTAATTTTTAATTACATTGTCTTACATCAATCAGTTATCAGAATACAACTAATCCATAAAGTGGATATAACTGCAGAAGCAGAGACCAGAATGTGGAGTTATCATCGTCCATGCTCTGGGCATACTGTTGGAGTGATGCCTCTGCTTACCTGCAGGCTTCTGATTTCATAGATCTTGCAGTCTTTTCCATTTTTCTACAGGAAAGGTGAATACTTTTCTTTGGACTACCCTATAATAATTGCATTAGGGGGTTTCTCCAGAGGCTGTGAGAGTGAAGCCCTTTCTAAACCATCTGAAACACGTTAAAAATCTCACACTGCCTTGCTGAGTGATATAGCTGGTAGGGTGTTCAATCACCCTATGAAAGTGAGCTTTTGAAACTGTTTTTTGTGAATATCCTAATGCTGTTATTTTATTTTTAGTTTCCAGATTTTCTTCTGTAATTTCAATTATGCTTAAGGTGATGAAGGTGTTGTCTGCTTAATTTCTTGAATAAAGTTCCTCAGGGTAAACGTAACCCTATTACACAATACAGAAGTGAAGGCTCAGGGGAGATTTTGGATTGGAGTGAAAAGGACTTTGTGAATATAGGTTCTTATTCAGCTAGGCAGTCACTTACCTCACGTGGGATTTTCGGGCTGCAATTTTTGGGTTTTGGCACTCAAAGACCTCCCAGATTCCTGACTTTTTGTCTTTATTTTGAGAGCTGGCATGAGGTACCCATTCTGACTGATAAGACTGTTGGCATTTGTTTACACGTAATGGACTTGCTCCAGTTGGGCTAGCTTATGTCTATTTGCCACTAATAAATATCTGTGATGAAGATAAACTGACATTAGCTGTCAGTATGGCGGTAATATAGATTTTTTTATTGCAAGTCTAACAATTTTTGCAATGGAAAAAAATATAAAACTTTCATGATCTCTGCTTTCAAGTACTAGCCATCTTAACTGACTTTATGCAACTGATGCTAGAAAGCTGATAACATTGCTGTGCTTCTTGCTAGGTTTTTAAAGCGTTGATCAGGTTGGGGAAATGAAGGTATTTCTCCTTCAGCAGATCCTTCATGGAGAGTCTGTTCTGGCACTTGCCCTGCTCAGTGGAAGACCACTATGAGAAATATGTAATTTCCAACAGCAGGAGCTTTGTGATACTACTAACAGTGCTAGGTTTTTTATGAAGTCCCTGTGGTTACGAGCTGGCTCTCCCAACATCAAGCTCATAACTAGGATTTGGAGACACTATCACACTGTCTGGCTGGAGCTCAGTACCTGTAAATGTGGTGGTATGGTATGAGCAAGCAGTTTGAGAAAGGATCAGAATTAATTTTTGCCTTTTCATGAAAGAAGGTTTACAGGTCTTCATTGTAAAAGGCAGGCAATCTCAGAGTCATGCTTCTGATATGAACCTAACAGCAGAGGCTGTGAATCCTTTTACTCCAATTGCATGAAACCAGAACATTGCCAGTCTTTTTGATTGCAGTTTGTCTCAGTCATTCATGCAAACATGGCAGTTTCACTCCAAAATACCACAGCTGCAGCCAGATACTGCCTCAAACAGTCTATTAAATCAGACTATGGTAGGGTATTTAATCAGCTATGTATCACATGTGAAGCACATTACATCTGAATTTCTTAAAACATACTTTACATTTCAGATGAAATTTAAGTTTTGTTTTGATTTATAAAATCCTGTTTAATATGGGGCTTGTTACCTAGGAAACCAATTATTTCCTTATCCTCTGACTCAGCAGATGAGCTCAGCCTGGGGTGCTTAACCAGGCAGTCCCTAAGGATCCTTACTTTGGGGCTCAAGGTAGAAGATTTTCAGGGCCTTTGGTCTGGAGGATATTCAGTAGTATAGAGACCAAGGACTCTGATCTTCTAGACGTATTGCAAAGCTTGTGTACTTACTTAGGCTTTCTCAGAGGCAGAATAAGTGAAATGTTGTGGGAGGAGCATAAAACTACCATTGCTTACAAGGTGTCACTGTAGATTTTTGGTTTGTTTATATGTACATATTAATTTATTTTAATTACATCCGTACTTCATAATAGATACACACTATAATGTGAATATGTAAGTAGGCTCTCACACTAAATTTACATTCTTAAAAACATTTTTAAAAGATGACACACAAACCCACCCAAATGAACTGGTGGCCACATAGACTGAGACTAGCATATTTAAGTCCAACTTGAGAGTTGACCTGTGTATTTTAGCTTTCTCCACCAAAGGATTTGAATAGCAAGGATTTCAATAGCATTCACTGTCCTTCTACCCACTGAAGAGTTCTCAGCCACTCAGTTTGCACAGCCATACATCCAGGAATCCTGACCCCGAACTTCTTCTGCAGCTTAATCAGGGTCTATGCAAAGATCCCTTGTTGAGCCCACAGGACGCCCTTGACCACTTGTCCAGCCTTTCCAGGATCATTTGTTAACTTCTTGTATCTGTATGAACGACATTCTTCAATTGCTTTTTTAAGAATGCATTTCTCCTGCAGAAATTAAAAATTCATCCCCATCTACAATTCTACATTCTAAGAAAAAAAAAAAATCGCAAGGAGTAAATAAACAAATAAATAAATATAATCATTTTCTTAACAGAGTAAAAAGTATATAGCATGTGTGATTTGACTTTTTTTTCATAAAAGGCAACTGCCGCTATTTTTAGGTTTATATTAATGAGATTTTATAGTAACTGTATGCATGGTTCTAACCTAACAGAAACAGATATACTATGTTTTCAGGTTGTTTGGGGGGAAACAGGCTTTTTTAAAGTTATACATCATAAAAACTTTATTTGATCAAGCTTAAAATGATATATTTTCTGCTTTTTAAGTTAAAGTTACCATATACATGTTATTTTGTTTTAATTTTAAAGGAGGAATTTTAGATATGTACATACATGTATATACATACATATACACATCTCCTCTGCTAGCATAACAAAGTAAAAATATGTTGGTGGGGGCTTCACAGCAGTACGATATGTAACAGCTGCCTTCCTTTTTCTCAGAAAAGATATAAGGGATTGTTTTTCCTTTTACAGTGATCCCTTAAGTCATGGCAACCTTCTCCGGTTGCCATTAATTCGACACCCTGACAACTTAAAGACAATGGCAGCACATCAGATCTAAAAGGAATTGTGTCTAATTTTCTCTGCTAATGCATTGTATCTGCAGAACTGATATTAAAGGTAATTCTGCACATCATGTCTCGAAACCAGATACCAGGAGGGGATGATGAACAAATTGAAACCTCTTGTGGGAAAGAATTTGACCAAATCCTAGCATTCCATAGACCATTCACATGAAATTGATAAGACTATTGTAAATCACTCCAGTGACTTTGAAGAGATGAAAAGAAATAGACCTGCAATAGTAAATAACCAATAGGAAAGGAGGCATTACTATACAAAAAACTAAGTTAATGTTTGTGTTGTTCAGGGAAAATTGCAAATAGTAATTTTAGCTTTAAAAATAAATATAAGCTAATAATTTTCACAGTTGTTTCTTCTTCTTTAGCTTTATTTTAAGCACTGCAATTGCTACAGACATTTATTCTAAAGAAGGATGAAAGTCATACTGCATGTCCAGCAACATGTCTTTTTTTTCCAGTTAGACCTCTCTCTACATTGCCTTATGAGAAAGGGATTGGCTTTCCACAAAAATTTTTATACGCAACATGGAAAAGTATTTACAGTCTCAATCTTGCCTCAGAACTGAAATATGAGATGAGGCTGCATGGAATATTGCTGTGACGGCCTTCACTGATCTGACTACTTTTAAACTCTTAGTAGCTCTTCAGTATAAATGAGAGCAGTGAAAGTTAATTGCCTCACAAGTCTGATCCAGAAGCCAACAAAGTGCAGAAAGTGTTTGAGGTACCCCCTGTACTGGGAGCAATGTAGTTTACAAATCATTTGATCATTAAATTATAAGAAAGGAGGAAGGAGGTAGATCGATGGCATTGCTCTTCATCCTCCTCTCTACACCATCATGTTGCAAGCCTTCAGCATTAAATTTTGTTGGCTCTAGATTCAGAATCCGCCGCTGATACAAAGGAGGCATTTATATCTTTAAGGATCTCAGTTTAAGTACTTGGAGTGACTTGGTTTGATTTTATTTTGGGTGGGGAAGAGAGGAAAAAGAAGATGCAAGGAAGATGATATTGGCATTCTACATATCCAAAATACCTTCAGTGTTCAAGATAAAAGATTTCCCTGAATTTTTCATAAAACATTATAAAACTTTTACTTAAAACAGCTAGTTTCTTAAAGTGCTACTTATTTCAGAGATTTACTGTGTTTAAAAAGCAAACTAGTGGTATGCAATATTCTAGTATGGTTCAATCAGTGTACACAGCAGAATGTCTATTTAATAGCCAGAAAAGAAACAAGTGGCAAACACAGCCAGGTACCTGTAATAATTATTTCCCTTTTCTGAAAACAAAGAATTAAATATTATTTTGGTAAGAATTTTTTTAAAAATACAAATCACAAAAGTTTTTGCATTATAATTCTTAATATTAACCACACAAGTGAAGCCACTTTATATTGGTTAGTACCATATTTACCACAACAGGTTGTAAAGCACATTACTGAAAAACAAATTAAAAAAAAAACTTGTAACCTAACAACAATATTAGTCATGTCATCCTTACAGTAACACATATTTTCTCTTAAGCAGTTATCTTTTTCTGCAGGGGAAACAAGTGTTGTTTCTTATTGAAATAAGTAAAATATATCTCAGCTAAATTTGAAATTCAGATATTCATATTCAGAAATACATATTTACATTGGAAATGGTAAAGGGCGGTTTGCTTAGATGATTCCATGGGTTCCTTAGATATCAGTTCTTCGTTAGGCGCATGTTATCATAGACAACAGCTTTAAGCAGTGTTTTTCAGTAATATTTCTCAAAATTCCTCATGTGATTTCCCATGAAAAGGGAGGATCTAATTGGATTTTTAATCCTTAGCTAATCAAGCAACACATTGTATATATACTGTTTTAGGTAGAAACTGAAAAGTTCTTTCCACTGCCCTATTATAACAAGGCAAGTTTGGATGTAACTTGAATCAGTAGAAAAATAACACGGTAAAGTCCCTATACTGTATAGATGTTACATGAAAACAATGCTCTCCTTTCTTTAAACTGCAGCCAGTGCCTAGCCTTTGATGAAGCTCTGGAATAATGGAGTGCCATGGGCTATTTTCTTCTGGTTTCTATAGCTCAATACAGGGCTTGTCTCTTCTGTTTGTTTTCAGCTAATTGCCTCAAGATCTAATAAGTTAGTGATGATGTATGCTGAGCACCAGTGACCCCTTGCCAAAAGAAATATTATGTCGCACCAAAGTTTAAGGAGCTAGGTTTTTATCAGCCAAATATCTTTTCCCTAAAAGGCTCTAATTTCCACCGTGTAGGTTGTAAGTGGCATCCATGATTGCGCTAGTTCTTTTAAATGGCTAAGACAGAAATAATAGTTGAGGGGAAAAGCCAATGTGGAGGCCAAACGCTAATCTACATGTGTTCTCTTAATTACTGTTGCAAGGTTTTGGCATTTGTTGTTCAGCAGGCCTCAAAGGAAAAACACTTAAGAAATGATCTATTTAACAGAACGTTCAACTTAAATTAGATGTTTATTCACGTTTTTCTCTTTGCATATAATTTTAATGACCTTATTTAAAATGTTCCTTGCTTATTTTCTTCTTCTCAGAGCAAAGATATCCAGGGAAAGCAGAGAGATTAGCAGCTACTATCGATTATATTGAAAGTTTTAACATATAGAAGCAATTAACAGAATGAGGCTTAGGTAGATAATTTGTCAATCCTGCATTAAATAATATTACACAGATTGCAAAATAAAACATATTTTCTTTTTTAAGAAGTAAGACATTGCTCTGGCAAAGTTGAGGTTCCTTCCAAGGAACATTTCTGATATTCTTAAACTTTTCCTTTTTTTTTAATTGAAGCGGCCTTTCTGTAATTAGAAGCCTTTGTCAAGAGGCTTAATAAATTAACCTCTATGGAACAAAGGTAAAAATTCAGAGCATTATAGAAATTACAGGAAAAAAAATAATTCCTTATATGTGGAGTCATCATACTGCCTTATTAAAACAGTTTCTCATGTTACAGAGCAGATCCAACAACAGTCTGAGCTTTATAAGACTATCAGTGTGGTAAAGTTCCTAACCTAGGTACCTTGCTGCTCACCAGAACGGACAGCCCTCGGCTCAGTGGAAATGCTTGCCGTGGGAGTCCCAAAAGCCAGGCTGCTGGCGACGAGCTCCTTCCACCGGTCAAGAGGAGACATGGAGAGCGGGCTGTGCCTTGACCCCAGGGTGCAGCTAAGGAGTACTCATTGGGTTCATCTAACAATTCTCTGCTCACCATTTTTTCTCCTCTGCTCACCTGTACACTCGCTCTTGGCCCGTCCTTTGCACTACGATGTTTGTGCTGCTAGTGAGCCCATTTATCTCACTGCCCGTCTGAAAACTTACCCCTGAAGAAAGAAAAAAGTATATTTTCTACCGTGTTAGGGAGCTGAACCTGCAGCTCACCAGAAGCAAAGGCCTGCAAGAAGGCAGGAAGAGGAGACATATTTTTTACTGTTCAAAATGTGAAGATGTCCCCATCTGAATCTGCATCACTTTGGTCCTACCTCCTACAGTCCCAGTTCCTGAAACATTTCTCACACTGGCACTGGCCCTTGTTTGGCCAGGTAGTGCCCTGTCTTAGAGAGCTCTTTGCAAAATCTCAGAAAAAAACAAGACTTCCAATTATTGCTTCTTCCGCAGAACAGGAGGTACGGGACATGGTCCCAGTTTTTTCCTACACCCGAAGGGATGTGAGCTTGCATTTTTCAATGTTCAGGTGAATGCACAGGCACAGACAGGCTGCAAAGCATGACGACATGGGGAGCTCACACACCCTGATCCAATGACTATTTTGTATAAACAGTGAAATGTGTGCTGCATCAGAGACTGGCAGCAAAGTCTAAAGTTATTTTGCCTCCAAATTGTGATTTCACTATTTCTGATCCCCTAAATAATCTGTTGTCCCACACCACATGGAACAGCTGCAGCACAAAGAATCAAAACCATGGCTTCCACATGCAGATCATAGGCTTTGGTGTAGAAGATCCACAAGAGAAAGAAGAAATGAAACTTAGGTGTCCTACATCCTGTGCAGATGCTCTGATCACTGAGCTGTTGGATAACAGGCACTGGTTGCTATTTGCTGCGTTTATGCCTCTTCGCAGTGGGACAAATCACTACACGTCCCAGGAAAATGTCTACCACTCTGGGTGGTGCTGGTGAAGTAAGTGGAGGAAATATGAGCCTGAAAGCTCTCCAATATTACCTGAGTGCCTGAACTGCTTGGGATTCCCCAGAGAAGAGGCAGTTCTTTGCAGGGCCCAGGGACAGGCAGCTCGATGTGAAGGCAGCTGAACTCATAAGAAAAAACAAACCTATGGATTTTGGATGACTCTGGGGTCAGATGGCAGCTGAGAAGGAATGCTGAGACTCGATATGTTGGACTTAAGCAAGGAGCTTTGTAAGTCTTGTACCTTTTAGGGCATAGTCAGATGCTGGGGTGTCAGGAAAGAGGTTCAAGCAAAATAATAAACCAAAACATTTACATTCTAGGTGAGCTGCTAGCAAAAAAAAACCAAAACCCCAATATTTTATTTAAATTTGCTATTATATCAGATAGTATCAAGAGTTCTTATCTAATTTAAAATGGGAAATAGGGAAACTTCTGGGATTTATGAATTAATATCAGGAAATTGGTTGAAACTAATGAAAAGTAATGAATAATGTATAATGAAACAACTGAGTGGCCGTGACATGGTAGGAGCGAAGGCAAATTTGCACACGTCACAATTCTCTGCTTTACAAGCAAATAATAGAAACATATTAACTTGTACTTTCAAAATAGCTAACATTGCTTATATATGAATTTCAAGCAGTCAAGACGTGAGAGCTCAGGTTCTGCTTTTGGTTGGAAAACAGCTAAAAGTCAGAATCCAGGTATAAAGGGTTTTATTTTACAGAGTAATACATTAATAGCTAGGTATCTCACAGTTGCTTAATAGAACCAGCAATACTTAATATTAGCAGGAAAAACAATATACAATAATTGTGGAGTTTTCCTTTGTCACAGCATTTTTAATCTCCTTAGATACTGTGATCACTACTACTTGATATACGTATCCATAAACACAATTGTCAGTAGAAAGGGTTAAGAAATGACATGTCAACACTTGCAAATGCCAGCGCTCTTTACATTGGTCAAAATTAGAGAAGACTTTGAGAAGCTTCAGAGGGACTTATTGAAGCAAGTTGAGTCGGCAGTTTGATGGTAGTTAAGAATCAGTGTCTTCCTAATGAAAAGAAATATACTCTGGAGAGAATAATGTAAAGTCAATGAGATTGATGCATGTGCTTAAACTTAAGTGCGTATTTGACTGCCTCACCGAATAAGGATGGCATTACATTCTTAAAGTTAATTCACTGCTATGCACATTGAATCTTGAAATCTTAATAATTCTTAACTATTAAAACTATTACCTATTTAGAGCAACACTGTGCTTTTTAATTTCCTTTTTTAGGATATTACTTCGTCCAACAAAAGTCATCCAATTAATAATATATTGTGCAACTGTAGAACCATTGTTAAATAAGACATTACTACAAAAAGTAATATACTAAAATTTCATCAGCTATTAGCTGCACTGGAGGGTTAAAGGAACCTCCTCAAAAGACCAGAACTGATTCCAGAAAAAATCTGAAATTCACAAATAATGTCCAGTTTTCTAGAGAACACACTGCATGCATTTATTTTTTTCTGATACATTATTCCGTTTTGTTTTGGACTAAATGTCCAATACAGCATTTATTTCTTCCGTTATTTTATGATGTTGTTAAATACGTATTGTTTCATACTTGAGAACAAGTTGGCAATATAATATGCTAGCATGAAAGAAATAAAAATATATGTTGCATGCATGAGTCTTGATTATTTGAAACATTGGTTTGTGTAATGTGATTTAACCCCTTTTCTGATTGAGATCATGTTTGCTATTCCCTTTGTTTAAAATATGTCTAAGAATTCTATTTCTACTGCAAAAATAAATGATGAATTATTTATACCTACCAATTATTTATTATCATTTATGCAAAGCTTGTCACATTATGCATGCATAAGGGGATTAAATCACTGTTAACCCATAATGCCTTTAGGGGCATTATATGATAGGCAAAAGGTTGCTTATGTTTACTATTGTAGATAAACATATACATTAAGAACATACATATTGTTTATACAAATTGCCAAGTTGAATATCAGTTCTGTTAGGAAAATAAAGTGTTTATTGAGCAATTGGTTTTATAAATAATGATCAACTAATCTATTTAATGCAGTATACTTACTTTCTCTAGCTTAAAAATATGAGCTTTTTTCAACTAATGATACTCAAGTTGAATTTAATTCAAACCTTGGAATGGAAGTAGTTTAGGAATGCAGTCAAATATTTTCTTTTCTTTCACTGTTCCTCCTGAGGCAGTCCCTTCATCAGATAATGATGCATGATTACACTTTACCATTAAAAGAAGTAGGCACAATATATAAAATGTCAAAAGAACATGATTTTCTATTATTTCCAATAATCAATCTGAAATACAAGGCAAATTCAGTGAGATAGAGTTTTTATGCCAACATAAGCAGGTGGAAACATTGGACGCGGTTGCTTTAATAGGGTACAAAACGGAAGCACATTTTTGCAGGGTGTGGGCCAAAATTATATTTAGTAGTCTAATAATAAAGCAGCTTTTATGTTTTGACATCACGCTATAAAAAGAAGAAAGTATATTTTAAGTTTCTATAGAAAAATATTTTTTCCGACCTTAATAAACAAACAAGCGCATTTAATTCATACAGGGATTAGGGCATCATGCGTGTGCTTGAGGATACATCATATAATGGCAGGGTGAGAGAGTAATTCAGCAAGAGTCAAATGACAACAATTTAATGCAGTCACTCTCCAGAGTTGCAAGATCTTGTTACAAATATGGTTCAGGTCACAGTCTAAACATAGTTAAAGGTCTCAACCTAGTTCCTGAAGAATGTGAGTTCACATAACAAAACCTGCCCCTCAAAAGCACACATGCAAGTCTCTGATCAAGGCATTCTTGTTCTCATCTTTTCTTGTCCCTCTTCAGCAAAGCAACATGTTGGTTTCTTGACCTATCCCAGTCTGACTCCCACAGCAGCTTAATTTGTTTCTGTTCACTCCAGAGCCTCCAGGTCCTGAGGATCTGTTGTTTTAGCTGTCGTGGCACTTTAGAGCCTTTCCTAAGCAGCCAGCACAAACATGCCGGAGCATATCTCGGAACTGAAGGTTGAGGAATTGAAAATAACAATGAGTCCTGTGGCAACAGAGCTGAGGCCAGCTGGTTAACTGATCTTGACCAACTAAACTGAAAGAAAATGTATAACTATTATTGTATGTAGATTAGGAAAAGGTCAGGTCAGATAAACAACATCTTTTCCTAATTTAGACAGGCTGCAATGAAGTCAAAGGTTGCCGTTGTCTTCAGCAGAGTTTCTAACTGAACATTGCAGGCTTGATTCACCAAAATGCTTGTATGTACTTAGCTTTAAACTGGGAAGAAGTCCTCCAGAAAGTCAATTCTTAAGGTTTAGCACATGCCCACCTGCTATGATCAACCTGGCCCGAAGCCTAGCGTAAGCCCTTGGGGTGACCTCCAAGCTAAAAACACTCCCAGGGAGTGAGCAGCTTCAGCCCTTATTCCAAACCAAGCCACTTTATGAAACCTAGCTCTATCAGCAGCCCCTTTTTCATGTCACAGATTAGTGCTGTTACATCCTAATTTTCACTAACTGCAAGCGCACCCTTGTTTTAACCAGCTGCACTGAATCAATATGCTGCAAATAAGATTCTCCCCTTGTTTAGGTTGATTTGACATCAGAACAATGCCCTGGCTTACACTGAGTTATTCTGATTAAAACCAACACAAGTGAGATCAAAATCAAGTCCGCTGACTGCAAAAAGCAAAAGAATGTATTAAAAGAAAAAGTAGTTTGAGGGCAAGTAAAACCTCTAGCTTGTTTTTTTAATTAATATTTTCTTTTTGTGACATAGCCCCAGGCATCCAAATATATATTCTTCTAATCCCACTTGACCTCAACACAAATGTTTATGCCAAGGGTGTTCTCATGTTCCCAAGACTGGGGTTTAGGATAATGGATTCTACCAAAGGGCATTCTTGCCTTTTTCTTCTATCCTTTCATTTCCAACCACCTTTCCATCCATGTTTTAATACCGATTCTCCTCTCTCCCACAGATACGGTCTCATGCATAATATTCCTACAGATGCTACACTAAGGGCCATGCCTACTACAATCAGTACTAATAAATGCTTTCTTACCTCCTAGCTACTGGGCCGAAGTAAAAGAGGTTCCCGGTTTCTCTCTACCTCTGGGTTCTGTGTACATGTTGCTGCTATCTAATTTCTGCACATATGATCCATGAAGCCAAACAAATTTGTTACCTCATACATTATATATATATAAAATATATAGAAAGAGTAGGAAGGACAGATTTTTACAATTTATTCACTGACTTAAAAAAACAGGTTTTGAAAGAGGGAACCTTCTCTTAATTCTTTTTCTTTCAGTTTATGGCACAACTTTTGTAAAAGATAGATCTGAAATAATGTTGCTGTCAGAAGTGAGCAGATCAGGATTTCATTCTGTGTTAGTGTAGTCAGAAATGAACGCACAAGCTTTTTGTGTGCAATTCTTAGTAATTATTCATCTTTCATAAAATGCAAATCCACACTGAAATTATGTTCATAACATTAGTCAAAATAGCATGCAAGCACATTGCCACTTGTATTTATTAACTGAAATAAGCTTTCTTTGAAAATTTGACTCATGAAAATCAGGAACGGAAAATAAAGATTGAATTTTCCTTTATGTACCTGTAAGCACTTTGAAGTGTTTGCATTGGTATACAATAAAAAAAGTTATGTCATTGTTTGGTAATATTGCCACTAATTCCATAACTTTAGTTTTAGATGTAAAAGCTTTTCTGGTGCACTGTTCTGTACATTTCATAGAGGTCAGAGAAGTTCCCAACAAAACGTATTTTCTCACATCCAAACAAAAGTGTTCCAAAGTAAAATGTTGAAAAGTAAAGCCCCTATATTCTTTTTCTAACAAAGTTTACATTTTAAATCTATGGGGTTTTACCACTAGTGATGATGTGACATTCACTCAAAATAACCTGATGCAGTTAAGAGT
This sequence comes from Chroicocephalus ridibundus, assembly GCF_963924245.1. Classification (NCBI taxonomy): domain Eukaryota; kingdom Metazoa; phylum Chordata; class Aves; order Charadriiformes; family Laridae; genus Chroicocephalus; species Chroicocephalus ridibundus. The sequence goes on from NC_086285.1 coordinate 100,783,484, forward strand.
ATTTTTAAGAAAAATTCGGACAGTAATAGTGAAAGATAAAAAGCTGATAAATGTAAAAATTAGGCTTTGTCAGAGGAAGAATCTACTATTTTTGTGACTTTGTTTTCCTAATATGTTTATATATATAGATATATACATTAGTCACTCTCTTTTAAGACATTTTATGTGGGACATTTAACATCAGTTTGACTAGAGTCTTTCTATTTATTTTGTTTAAAGAGAAATATCAGCTAATCAACACTACAGACCCAGAATACAATTGTCGCTTATTCTGACGGATTACCTTCATGGCAGCAATATAGTTTGAGAAAATGTAGGAAGAGGAATTTAGGAACCTACTCTACTTTGCAGAAAAAGATTTGAGGCAAATTAACCTATAGCAGGGGACCTGAAGAGCAAGTAAGGAATCAACAAGCAAAAGTCAAAACATAATTCCCTGAGACAGTATTTGCTTCTGACTTTTCTTTAGATCAACCTTACTCACTATTTCTGGTAACAGAGCCTACAGTGAAAGCTGCTGCATTTCACATTATTTGAACTAGGGCCTATTGCTGTTTCTAAACTGCATTTCCAAAATAGATTGCTAATAGCCACTTACGGGAGATACTGCTACATGATTAGTGCCTGGTCGTTTTCTTCTGAACAAGGAAAAAAATTTTAAATATCATCATTGACTTGACCATTGCCCAGGGATCCTGAAGAATAAACACTTTTAAGTCTTGACAACTGATTGTGGAGGAGAAATAATTTTAAAACTGTTGCAAAATACAAACAGGTTGTAGTATGTAAAACACAATTCCCCATGTAGTCATATGCACATACACTGATATTCATTCCCTGAATCTTAAAGTAATTTAAAAGGATAATTAGTGTGTAGTGCCTGAATTGGTTCCTCAGAGGGTTAGTGTCCACCCTGTTTGTCACTGTTTCTTGCCTAATCCTGTCTAATGAGGGTTTATGTTAACATGGCTAAGCACTTGCAGATATGCGCTACCAAGCTATCTAAGCTTAGAGGAGACATGCTGTTCAAATGTCACTGCCTTTGGCTATCATGATATAAGATACTGATTATTACTTATTTTGTTTCATATTCAAAAATCTGCCACGTGTACTTGTTTGTAGGCTCTTGTAGTTTTTGTGCTGGTAACAAACTATGTCTGTACTTTTCCTAGATTTGCATTTTTTAATGCCCTTACTCTTTCTTTTGTTAATATCTCTCTCAGTGAGGTGAAATACATTTGATTTACTGCTTTAAAGTATTTTGAGAAAGTTAAACAGAACTACACCAAAACTCACGCTCAAGTTTAAACATTGGTAAGTATGCATATATAGAGATATATATATATTGGGGGGTTGGGGTTTTTTTTGGGTTTTTTTGAATTGGCTTGCTGTCACCTCATCAGAATACTTCAGTATAAAAAGTTAGTTCAGGTCTTTCTGGTGTGAGCTAAAGGTTTTCATTTCAAAGAAGAAAATTATTTCTTTTTTTCTCTTTCTTCCTGTTTTAGAACCACCAGACCCTGTAGAGCATAAAACATCACAGTCAGACCTTTTCTCTCTGGCTAGTTGTGATTATCCTTTGCAGGTAGGAAGGCATCCTACTAGAGTCTGAAACGAGAGGTCAGTCTTCAGATCTCAGATTTGGTTCGAGTCTTTTTTTCGTTCCAGAAAGGTGAAGATTCACTCCTGTTATAATTGCCTACATTAGCTATTTCTACACTGCTGCTAAAAAGCAGTCTCAGGAGTGCAGGCAAGCAGCTGACTAGCATGTACTCTCCCATCCACACTATTGCCTGTCAGGTTGCCTAAGGCCTGCCTGCAGGCAGCCCATGAGCAGCCTGTTTGGGCATATCTGGAAAAGCACTAAAGCTACCAGGCACATCAAGGATGGAGGGTCCTGACCACTGACTCCCCTCCAAATGCAACACAGATAAATCAGGAGCATCCCTGACATCGGTTCAACGCCAGGCGAGCGCACTGGCACTGCTGCCGTGCATCCCTTGCCTTCTGGAGGAAGAGTACTCCCGTACGCCGAATTGTCCTGCCCAAGATCAAGCACAGCTCATACAGAGGCCATTCAGCTGGCATGCCCTCACCCAGGGCAAAGCAAAAGAGGGCAACAGGGCAGCAGCACCCAGCACCCCCCCACCCTCACTTCCACTTGCTCAGTTCCTTCCGTTTCTCACCTTAAAACTCTGAGCAGGTTGTTTCACTGTGGGTGAAGTGGTTATCATTGTGATTCACCGAAACAGAAGTGTATGTGTTTGTACATGTGTGCTTAAGTCAAGCCCATAATCCCAAAATAAATTAGCCTGAGTGCTTACATTTTCAACCAGCTAAATCTTTGGGCGTAGCACTGGTTTATACAGTTGTAATATATATAAAATGTAGCTGTACCTCAGAGTTTAATAGGGAGCCTTGTGAAACACTACAATTTCTCTTTCCATTGCAGAGTAGTGTTGCTATAGTTGAGGTAAACAGAGTGGTGCATGCCAACATTTTGCTTGTTTTCATCATGTGTGTCGCTTAAAAATTGGCGTAGCATCAGTATCCAACTAAAACCCAGCCAAGGCATGCTGCAAAGCTTTCTGAATCTTCCTGTCCCTTTCCGCAAACCTGTGTTAAAAATGAACCGTATAATGCAATATGAAACTCAGAGAACTCACTGGTGAATTTTTTATACTAAAACATATTAGTCAAAATAGCCTCATATAAAGTGGAGGAAATATCAGTATAATTTAGCAGATAATGACAATTTCCATTTCTCCATTTCAATATTTTTCCTTGGTTAGTAGGAACCCTTAGCACTACATTAAATGTGATGCTGATTTGAGCCTACTTGGAAAGAATTCTAGACAAAACCCCCTTTTCTGTCTTTTTTTTTTTTTTAATAAAAAGGAATATTATTAGACAACTAGTCTAAACAGAAACTCATGTTAGAATGATCCTACAGAATAAGTAATAACTATCTCATACTTAAGCTGACATCACCATAATTGTTACAGTAGTAAAGTATTTCATCATTGTAACTATTAACAAGACCATAACAACAAGCCTGGTGTCAGAAGAACTGCCATAGAAGAACTGCCATGTTGGTTTTGATGGAGTGGTCACCCTGGCAGCATCTTCTCTCTGACAATAAGTTGGTGATGCTCAGGAAAAGAAATGAACAAATCTAAGATAAACTTTTATCTAAGGTACCACTCACCCTCTGGAAACCGGTGGATTGTCTGAGTTAGACCTCTGTATGCATAATGTGTTTACAACTCCATCAGTGTTCTTTCTGGAATAAATCATAGGTATCCATCTGTTTGAATATGTTAATACTTTTGGTTTCCTTAGGACCAGTATTAGGGCAAAAATATTCACAGTCAGAATAAGAGTACAAAATCACTCTTTGAAAATTTCTAGTTCTCACCCTAAGATATTTGAGAACAAAATACAAAATTCATAATATAGTATTTTACACTATAGTTTATTCTGTTTTACAGTATAGGATGCTAACATTATACATGAAAAGTAGAGTTGTTTGCCTACCAGACTGGTGTGTAGGAAAGGAGGGTTCAACTTGTTGAATCATTTCTGGTTGTCCCGGTTTGAGGTATAACAGAACCATTTTTCTGATTTGTAATTTTACTTTTTAGCTGGGCCTCTTCTAACTGACTAAACTCTGAAATTAACAGCATATTGTTCAGGCACTGTTCACTCTCAGAGTGATAAGACCTGATTATACCAAGGAATGGTAGGCACAGAGGCTCTTGCTTATACTTATTGCTATAACAGCCAAGGTCAGCTAACTTCGCTGTTTGCCCCGTTAGAGGGTTGGAAGCGGAGAAGTGTGGAGCTAAGGGATCAAAGGGGCAAGGCTGCTCTGGCTCGCTCTCTTTCTTCAATGGCCGACGTCTGAGGAGGACCCTGTCTGTTCGTCTGCCTTTGATCCCGATCTGAGCATTCCTCACTCTAGTTCCAGAATTCAGCTCCCGTCCATCGCTGACTCCAGTCTGGGACTTTCCCTGTGTCTGCTGGTGACAAGATCATCATCCTGGGAGCTGGATACAGTTTTGTATATATTGTATATTTTTTTTTAATTTTATTATTATTTCTTATTTCCTTGTTTAGTATTATTTTCATTAAAGTAGTTTAGTTCTTTTTCTAAACTTGTAAATCTCCTTATCTCTTCCTCTCCCCTCTGAGGAGGCAGGGGGAGGGCCATCTGTCATTCTGATTGGCCAATCTGGCCAAAACCACGACACTGGTATACTCAGCTTCCATCTCTTCTTCAAGTTAGAAGATTATTTTTAAGGAGTAAGCCCATTCTTCTTTTAGCTACTGTCTGGAAACATGTCTTTGAGCAATAACTTCTAAAATTGTTTCCCAAGTCATGAATCTTGATGTAAGGAAAGAAGTAACTGGCTATCAGTAAGGATGGGAATCTATTGAGAAAATTTCCCACGAATATGCCTCTACATCCTTTATGTGTTATCACCTGTGGATTTCATTTCTTCAGGAGATAACCATGGTGTCCTCTATTCCCACAGTGTTGTACCCACTAGAGGCAACATAGCTTCCTCAGCTGCCAGAGCTTTTTCCTGCTACACAAAAGGAAGAGTCCCATTGAGCTTTCTTGGGCTAGCAGCCACATCGGTTATTTTCTGCTATATCAGTCCTGCAGTGATTAGTAATTACTGAAAGCTGAATCTGGTCCATTGTTAATTTATTTAAATCACTTAATTTCATTATATCATAGATGAATTACAGGGACAGTTACTGTTTTGGCCACGCAAAACAGTCTGTGGCCAAGATGTACAGTGTTTCTCTAATTTGCCTCCAAGGGAATTTAATTAATTGTGAAGTGGGCAATATGGCAAATGCTGGAATCTGTATTAAACATTAGCTCAGTAAAAAGTTCAAACCCTGCTCCACTCAACCTGACCAGGAAGGCCAGAAGGCTCTTGCAGGACAAAGGTAAAGGCTCTTCTACAGAATGCCACTTCTGTCTTTATGGCATTCACAGTTTTGACTTCTACTACATGAAGTCATTCAACAGTAAAATGTGCACCAGGTCCAGCTAGCCCTCCAAGCACCCCAAATATAAAAGCAATTGATTTCTGCAGTCCCACAACGTCCCCAGCAAATCAATTTGTTCCTTCTTCTCACCACACGAAGAGGTCCCATTGAGACTTCAGAAGAGGAGGAGCAGGAGAAAGGGCAAACTGGGAACATACCATTATCACAAGAGGTAACCTTGGACTGTTATAGATTATTTTAAAGATACGATTTTTGAGTGAAAATCTATCTTTACACTTAACATTTCACACAGTAATTGACAAATTCAGCAGCAATTTCACACAGCTCTAGTCATCAGTCGTTTGAAATATACAACTACAGTATTCTACTGCTAATGAGTTTCAAGTGCATAATAAGTTAATTTGATTGACAGCCCTTGACCAATAATAAAGTCAATTTTTACAGTTGAAATACATGTTTCTACTATTGGTATACATTTCAGCTGTAGAAAAATAATCATGTTTTAGCACCACAGTAGTCATAAAACAAATATGCTGTCACTTTTAGGCATATGCTCTTAAAATAAGCTCTTAAACAGTTCTTTTTAGTGAGTGTACATGTGAATTCAGACCTGTCAAGACAAACAGGTTTATGCATCCAACTAAGTCATCAGGCATCTATCTATCATGTCTGCATGTGCTGCTTACATGGATTGTGTTCACAAATGAGTTTTGTGGCTTATCTAAGAGTACAGATGAAGATTCAAGGTTGGATTGAGGTCTCTTTAAAACCTCATCCTGAGTGTGATACATTTAATAAAGCTGAACTTCCTGGGGAAGATGCAGTATGGCAACTATATCACGCATGCCAGTTATTTCCATGGTAGGATTCTCAAAAGCCTACAGTAAGAACTGAGAACCAGATTGCTTTAGCAACGAATTTTATCCTATGTCTGACATTGTAAGCAAGTTATATTGCTACTCCAGTAGTTCTCTTGACTGCAGGATACAGGATAGTTAGACAGAGCTAAACAACAGAAAAAGTCCTATAGTGTTATCAACATTAATGTGATGAAACCATTTTTCAGAAATTGGGTCTTGAACTCTTCTTTACTAAACTCATTTCCAAAATATGTTAAACACATAACCAGTAAAAGAAAGTGGATTGGCTAAATTAACTAAGATGCCTGACCAAGAAGGTTGATGACATCCTAAATATCTACAAGTACACAGCAATTTAGTTATGACACCACTCTTGCTACTATTGGTTTTCTGGAGGTAATTGGAAGGTTTGCAATTAAATACTTTTTGATGGGGCACTAAGGAAGTATTCAAGTATGCTAACACTTTTTTCAATTTTTCTTTAAAGAATACACAAACAGACTGTTTTAGTTCAGCTGCACTGGAGCTGAATTAAAATATAGTTTAACAGCAGTATTTTATTTTGAATCTGTCTACTTGATGACTGTATACTTGATCTGGTATACAGATGTCAGACAGGAAAAGTCACAGAACTGTGACCTTGTGCAAAGGACATGAAACACACAAATAATACAAAAATAAATTTCAGTGTAACTCAGAAATAAATTTCACCCTGCCAAAATCCTCTGGATACTTAGGAGTTATTGTCTGGGTGCTTTTTGCCAAGTATTCTCCCCGGTTCAATGTTTTCATGGTCAGACAGTCTCTTCAGCAACGTGCCATTTGTGATGTGCCATTCTTTCCCTTACTGAATGATTTTATGTGGTTCATCACGTAGTTTTCACAAATTAGAAAACACATGAGAGAAAAGGAACTAAGAGGGCACAAGAGTGCTGCATAGCAGGAGTACACATTTTGTACTTTATTTGGTTGCACAGTCAAAGCATTATGCCTTAAAACATAGTGAAATAGTATCCTGAATCACTGCTACTGAAGATCAGGATGTTTTGTTCACATTACTTTTAATAGAAATCCATACCAATGGAAACAAATGTTCCGGCATCTTGTATTTGTGACCCTAGACTCTATCTTCAGGGTAATGTTTTCCAAAGCAGAAAGCAGAGTCATATTCCTATCCTTTACAGGAATGCAGCTTAGTCCTCCAATAAGCATGCTAAAAATCATCATTACCAAGCTGATGGGTGCTGTCACCATAAAAACCATACAGAAATTCAGGACAGAAATATATTTGTCTGTGCATGCATTGTTCTTAAATAAAAACAAATAAAAAATGTAATGTACAGTATTTATAATTTTCAGGTATATCAACTGAAAGTCATTATACCACAGCATTTGAAAAGCCTTTTTTAAAGTGGGAAAACCTATTTAAATATACATTCAGGAGATATTATATATACATATATAGTGTGCATTTAAAAATGCAAGTTATGTATTAAATTACATACTTTAGCACACACAAGGAGTCTCAAAATTTTAGGTTTTATTGAGAATACATAGGTTTCACTGCAATGTATTGTGAGAAGCTGCACTGAAAGACCTTGCTGTCACAGATAACATAAGTGTGATCTTTCTGCACCTCATCAACATTGTCTTTAAGTCATTCTCCAGAGGGAAAATTGGTTGGGCAAGAGGTCAATTCACTTTCAGTTCCCATTCAATGCCAGTGCACTTAGCTAACTGTAACCAATTAAATGATATTTTCTGTGAGAAAAACATTTGGTCTACAGGAACTCCTTTCCAGCTCCTAAATTGTTACTTACTAATTTCACGTACAGCCTTGAGAAAACACCAGATAGGAGAATTCTGTTAATTTTGAACAGAAATGCCAAAGGCTTTTTTTCACAGAATAAATATTAAAAAAAAGGTTTAGCTGACATCTATGACTATGATATCCCACCTCCTGACTGTACAAAATAAATCTAGAAATCTCAGAAGAAATCACAATCTAAATCACTTAACCTCATCTGACTGTGTTGAAATCACTGTGGCATGGATTCACAGGCCTTGACATAGGTCTTACAGTGAGATACTTAGATCAGAATCTGTTTAAACAGAACAGACTCAAGAACAGGATTAATCCTTATCTGCAAGCATCTGTACTAGGAGAAGATATCTGATATTAGAATGTTCTTCAGTTAAACAGAGAAAGCCTTCACAAGAACCCAACCTAAAAACAAAAAACAAACAAACAAACAAAAAAACCCCAAAACAACATGAAATACAAAAGAGGAAAATTTATAAAAATGTGGGTAACTACAACAGGAACAACCTGCCAAGAGGTGAAGGGGGAGACCAAGGGGGTTGGAACTAGATGATCTTTAAGGTCCCTTCCAACCCAAACCATTCTGTGATTCTGTGATGTTTCTCCACCTCCTAAAGAGGAGGGGCTATATCCCCCGAAAGGTCATAAGTCTCCTGGCAGAACCTGGGCAGGTGCGGCACGGATCCAAACCTCAACCTCAGAAATTCACATCCACCTTCCACCCATCGGTGGAGTTACCTGGCTGTCTCTCTGTCTGACTGGAAATTTTCTTGGGCACAGTGCCCAGAAATTGCCCCATCTGAGAAGAAGGCGTGTGTGTGCGGCCATGGCCTGACAGGGACCCAGAGAGCAGGAGCTGCTCTGTGCCATTAGGCAAGCGTGCAGCCACTTTGCTGGGTCCCATGTAAAGTGTGATGGGACATGCCCTCTTCTAAAAGAAGGGTAACGGCTGTATCATCACCTCCCTTTTTATGAATTCCCTAGAGGCTGGAGCATTTGAGACTCAGTCAATATCCTCCATCTGAAAAGATTAAAAGCCAGGGCTCCCCTCTCCCAGGAGACTGCATTAACCACAAGCCACACAGCTGGGAAAGGAGGGGGCTGCTGCTGTTGAAACCCTACATCTGCAGAGGAAAGAATGCAATATATCCACGGAAGGTGTAAGAGGGAGTGCAAGAGGGAACATGACTCTGTGGCCTAGTGCCTACGGCACTCATCTGGGAGTGGGCAGACCTAGATTCCACTCCTCACTTCAAGAACAACTTCTGTATTTTTATATTAAAGAGTTATTGGTTTTGGATACCCTGAGGCTGGGCTGATGAGTTTATTGAACCCAAATCTCCCACATTCCGGGTGAGTACCAAGGAGCAAAACAACGAGCTATTATACAAATGATAGCTGCCATCACAGGCAGCCTTTTAAAAGAAAGCAGTGGGTGACTCTTTGAAGGAGCAGACATCAGCATCGACCAGCAGGAGGGAGCCCAGGTCGGCAGCCTGCGGCTGCCTCCTGGGACCCCAGGGCCAGGCTCTCGTCCATGGAGCTGTGTACATACCACCTCTCTCCCTCGGACAAGGTGGCCACATCCCAGATGCTTACTAGAAACTCACCTCGGCATACGCTGCCCCCAGAATTGTGCCTTCGGGACTATCTGGAAGAGTATCAGCTGGCCTGGTCAAATTCATGCCAGGGCAATGCTCAAAGTTAAACCTTGTGGGTGATGGCACGCCAGTGCTCACCCCCATGGCTTGGTCTGATTTAGTTTACCAGAGGAATTTTACTGGGAAAAATGGTAGCTAGGGGTAGCACTGGAGCTGAGATACCTAATCTGAATTCCCTGTGTGTCATGATTCAGGTGTGGGACACACGCCTTTATGACTAGTTTTACCAGATGCACTGGCAAGCCAGTGGTTAACCATACCAAGTTACTTCCATTTTCAGTGTTTTTCATGCTCAATAAAAAATTATTTTACTCAAAAGTGATCTTTTTTTTGGTCATTCAAAATCTTAAAACCAGCTACTTTTGTAAAAGCAATAAAAACACTCCAAGTGTATACACAGTAACCTACAATTCTCAGGTGGCAAAATGCATTCAGGTTTCCATCTCACACAAACAGCCTTTGCAAGTGTCTCCTGATAATGGAGTCCTTGTGAGCTCTTACCGACCCTTTTTCTTACAATATACATTTACTTTTCTAAGGGCTCTGTTGTCATTCAGAAAAGAAAAGATGGAATCAAATGCACAAGCTTACTTTAAAAACGTGTGCAAATATGATAAATAAAGAAGCAATATTAAAGTAAAAGTTAAAATTATTCACAGCACTAAGGGGGCAATTTTCCTGTTAGCACAGAACACGTATTGGGAGTTTCGTGTCTGCAGCCCACTGAGGGAAATTTAGACAGCAATTACTTTATTTTCGTCTGCAAAGAGGAGGATTATGAGACAGCAGTTAACCGGCAAAGTATCTGTGAAAATCAAGGCTGGAACAGCTGACGTGAAATTAATAATTCTCAGTAATGCCTGAGAAAGCTAGCACATACAGTATACAGTACTTATGAACAAATTTCCTGTGGAAACGAAATCTTGTAACTCACTCCTAGAATGGCTTGAAATGTCTGAGTTTCAGACTGTTGCTTTGGTGTTTTAGAATTTGCTGTCAAGTTAATTAACTAACTACCATGCAAAATATGGGCTAGGTATTTGACTGGTGTCTCCTAGAGGCTGCTGAACAGATGCATTGGAACAAGCAAACAAAAAAAAAAAGTAGACACACTAGTCAAAGAATGTTAGACATGAAAGAAAGTACCTAAAGAGGTTTCCAATGAAAAAGAAAAAAAAAAGCCACTTATTATTTTTATACATTTTGACACAATGTATAGTTACATGCTTACATACTATTTTTTCCTCATAAAACTCCATTCTCATTCATACTGATTATTAAACACTTTTATCCCATTTTTCCCCTTCCTTCACATAACTTTAATGTAATTTACTTCTCAGAACAGGTATTCTGTTTTAACTGTTTAATTTCTACAAATCATTTGGAGCAAAAAACATTACCCTGGAGAATTCCAGAAATTTGAAGGAACCCTTCCTGAAATATTTCTTTTAAAATAGGCAAAAGAAACTATAAATGTTAAAATTAGATTAACCTTTTTTTTTGGCAGTACTGGTATTACTGCTCTGTTACTAATAAAGAATATTCAACACTGTTTAAGCTATTTATGTAAGATTTCCAGCTATAGCATTGCCCTAAGGTTGTAAAGCACCATTGTTATAAAGTTAAAGTTTTTTTATCTGTTCTTAAATTCCAGGTGTTTAAAAATGAGCTCTCTGTCTTTTCTCCTGAGGTCATCTTTGTATTTTAAGATCTTATTCACTATTCTCTGCTCATTATAATAAATAGAATTCATATAATACGATCTATATGGGTTATAGCAAGCCATTCAGGGTCTGATTCCAGACAGTAACACACTCTTTGGGATAAAAAAAGTGTAAAAAAAAAACCATAAGAAATAAATTTTTTCTCTCGCACTTTTCTAGGGTTGCGTTTGTTTGACTGAATTTGTCCTTTTTGAACCTAATAATGCCTCTTGGCATTCCCAGGATCCCATAACAATGAGGTCCTTGAGAGGGAAATAGCTGGCATGATCCTTGTCAGCAACTATTTATTATTAGCCTCAGAATTCAAAAGAATGGAGTAGGAAGATCCTACAGGCTGAGCCAGCACATGGAAATAAAAGAATGAGGAAGGATTAGCTGGAAACAGGTTATGACTTTTCCAGTAGCACTTTCACTCAGTGAAAGGGCTCAGAGGTGTAGATGGGACCCAAGATTCTTCCCCAGCTGGAGTCTAGACAGTCTTCCTGACAGCCAGCTGGATGCTTCCCTGCTGAATCAGGAGTATTTTCTAGGGAAACCCATCATACTTGTTCCCCTCTCACATTCAGGGGGACCATTCAATCCCAGCTTGGGCTAGTTCACCAGCACTATTATTTGTCTCTGCTTCTTTCCGATCAATCTTTTCTCCAGTCTCACAAACCTTCTACAGCTTCATTGTTCCCCTGCATATCGACCCAACAGTAAATACTCTTTGCTTCATGCATCTCTTGCTCCCTCCTTGCCAGCAGTGAAGGAATCATGCTTCAAGGCAATCCTTTCTCCCTCCTAAGACAGACTTGCAAGCATCATGGATCATGGCCATCCTGCCTACTCTTGAAGTTAATGACAACAAAACATCTAGTGATATGAAAGAAAGTGCTGATCTTACTGACAAGTAAGATCATCCCAGGCTGGCGGCTGAGAACGCAGAACACATACGTAGCATTGGAAAAGTTGTTCCTGCCTTTCCATCTCTGACTGCCTTACACATGCTCATGATTTTTCCACAGTAAGATAGGAAAGTAGGCAGGGGAAGTAGGTCAGTTCCATGAGTAAAACTAGACATCGTTATGCCAAAGAATTACCTGGCAAAAGCTTCTTTGTCATTGCTAGGCAGAATTTCACAATTATGGGCTGCATCCAAACTGATGAACTAGCACAATATGGGACTGCTAGCAAAGGTAAAAAAGCAGGGAGGCAGGAATGATCATCATATCAAGCAGCTTCTAAAGCCTGACAGACTGAATGCATTACAGTTCTTCAGTTTGGAAAGATATATCTACAACTATAAAAGACTGAAAAATAGATAAGGAGGACTATCTCTCCATGTAGAACACACAGAGCATCTGATAAAATTATCTCACAGCTAGTGACCAATATAAGAACTGATTTTGCACACTCATCATAGTTAAACCGTGAAACACCTCATCTCAAATCATCTTGAAATGAAAGTGAGTTCAAAGACACAAATTCATGGATGATAGATTCTCTGTGGCAATCAGACTTGAGTGTCTGGATGAAACCTCTGATTCAGAAAGTCTCTGCCCATCTGATCATGGGATCAGAGAGGGGATACCGAGAGAAGGATCTCTCTAGAAATGTCCAGTTCCTTTCCCCTGACCCATAATTTGCAGAATACCCCACTATCGGGATCAGTGGTACTGCCAACGTCATGTTTTCACAGTCTTAAAAAACTCTTCACCTACTCCCAGATACCCTGTTCCTGGGCAAAAGCAGAAACCTTCCACCTGTGTGAAGACAGCCTGTGTTCTGAGATCCAGCAATGCCTTCATTTGGGTATTTAAATCTAAGACATAGCAGGAGGCAATTTACTGGGAATTTCCAGACCTAGATTCAAATGACTTGTTATAAATCAGGAGGCCATTAGATTGTAGCTCCAATAACAACTACCCAGCAATTTTCTGAGCTCTAAGAGCTTGAAGATGAGTCTGCTCTTTTCAGTCAACTGTTGAAGAACTATGTGGTCCACAGCAAGCATATAAAGAAAAAAGAGATACATAGCATAATGCAGTAATGGAACAGTCAAAAAAGAAAATCTTTAGCTCTAATTCTCATTCTAAAAAAACAGGTTCGGCACACACTTAGAGCTTTCCTGTGATTATCTGAGCAACCTAATCTAAGTTGTCTCTGCCTTGGAGAAGGAAGTTGGACAAGACAACCTCCAGAGGTCCTTTACAACTTAATTTCTCAATTCTGTGATTCTGTTCTAAAAATCAGGAAGTCTGTTCTCAAGCATCCTGCAACCTGCTGCCTTCATTAGCACCAGATTCCCAAAAGCATTTTTTCCCAGCAATCGCTCACTTTAGTCCTTTGCGTTTCTCAGCCAGCCCTATTCTTACACCTGCACAGAAATTCTGAAGCAAATCTCCATAACTGCCATGTTGTCCATGGTTCTCCACCTATAAGGAGGAAATGATTTTAACAAGTGACAAACATCTGAAAATAGCCCATGGCCAAAAGGAGAAATAGCATCTAGGAGTCCCGACTTTCAAAGAGAGCAAGAGTTTCCCATAGAAATTTTTCAGAGAAGAGGTTAGAGAAGCCAGCACTTTGAGACATCTCAGTCTCACTGTGTTACTTGGAGAATTTTCCCATTTGTAGTTAATCTGAAAGAAGCTGCTTAGAAACTGAGGGTCACGTATGATTGCCATATCATCCCACAGACAGAACACTAGCCTCACTTGGTTTCCTGAAATATTTTATTGGCAATGACAGCTCAAGGGTCACTCTACCTGCATCTACACCAAGGCCCACTGTATGAGATTCAACAAGGCCAAGTGCTGGGTCCTGCACTTGGGTCACAACAACTCCATGCAGCCCTACAGGCTTGGTGAAGAATGCCTGGGAAGCTGCCCAATGGAAAAGGACCTGGGGGTGTTGGTCAACAGCTGGCTGAATATGAGCTGGTAGTGTGCTCAGGCGGCCAAGAAGGCCAATGGCATCCCGGCCTGTATCAGAAATAGTGTGGCCAGCAAGATAAGGGAAGAAATAGTCCCCCTGTACTCAGCACAGGTGAGGCTTCACCTCGAATACTGTGTTCAGTTTTGGGCCTCTCACTACAAGAAAGACATCGAGCATGTACAGAGAAGAGCAAGGAAGCTGGTGAAGGGTCTTGAGCACAAGTCTCAGGAGGAGTAGCTGAGGGAACTGGGGTTTAGTCTGGAGAAAAGGAGGCTGAGGGGAGACCTTATCGCTCTCTACAACTACCTGAAAGGAGGTCATGGAGAGGTGGGGGTCGTTCTCCTCTCCCAAGTAAAAATCAATAGGATGAGAGCAAATGACCTTAAGTTGCACGAGGGGAGGTTTGAATTGGATATGAGGAAGAATTTATTCACTGAAACGGTTGTCAAGCATTGGAACAGGCTGCCCAGGGAAATGGCTGAGTCATCATCCCTGGAGGTATTTAAAAGACGTGTAGATGTGGTGTTTAAGGACTTAAGGTTTAATGGTGGACTTGTCAGTGTTAGGTTAATGGTTGGACTTGATGATCTTAAAGATATTTTCCAACCTAATCGATTCTATGATTCTATGATCTGATGGCAGAAAATCAGAGGAAGAGAAAAGAACAAGTAAAGGAGAAATTGGAAGTAGAAAAAATGTACTTTTCTCTCAATATAGGAATAATATAGCAATCGTGGTGCCTGCATGAAGCTAATGCCTCTCAACACCCTTTTTTTTAACAAGCAGAGGTTCTGACAAGGGTATTCACACACACACATATCCCTTTGTGCTGGCAAAGATAAATATGAACTATCTATCCACAAAACATAAATAACCCACTTGCTTGCCTTGTATCTGAGCGTCAGGGAGACTACAAATCAAATGGTAAAAGGAGGCTTTGCCTGCCACACTGAAGTTCTCGGGAGAGGGAAGTGATTAGCTTAGTCCTGTGACAGACATTTGAGTGCACCCTCTAATCCCTACCAAACCCAATAGTTGCTTCATAGAAGGACATTCTGTAGTGACCCAAAGACCTACAATGATAAAAGAGTTTGTCTGGCTTCCATGTCAAGCCATTGATTTTTGTTGTGCTTTTCACCACTAGATTAAAGAGCTCATTTGTACCCACTCCTTGTTTCTCTTCATGAATGATACATTGTAATCAAGTCACCTCTCAACCTTCTCTTTCATTAGCAATGAAATTATTTTTGCAACTCCTTTCTGAGCCTTTTCCAATTTCAACACTCTTCAAAAAATGGCCACTTTGGTACTGTATGTAGGATTTTAATAAGGAGTTTAAGCAGTGCCAGGTACAAACATTTCCCTATGCTACTAGCTCATTCCCTGTTCACACAGCCTACAACAGCATTAACCCTTTTTATCCCAGCAATACATCGGCACCTGCATTGAGGGACACTGTTAAGTCCAAGCTGTAGTTCAGGACCATTGCTTTCCAGGACATAGTCCTGCTTTTTCTAGGGAAGATCAATAGGAGCACAGCTGTGAATTGAGGTACGTTGGAACCCCTTCTGTTGAGAGTGTCTGTACTATTTTTTTTTCCTCCACAATTATTGTATTACTTGTGCTTGTTAAATGAAAAAAAAAAAAAAAAAAAAGGAAAGAAATGAAAAAAAGTAGCACTTATCTTTTAAAAAGTGCTGAAAACCTGCTAATTCAGCCCTAGGAATCCAAAACTTTAAGCTGCCCTCACATTTAGCACAGGCAAAGAGGTTCCAGGTGTATATTTCAGGTGTCACACGGGTGTTGGAGCTCCAGACCACCAAAGGAATGGTCTTTCTCGCCCTTGGTCAGTTGTCCAGATCAAGCAAGGCTAAATTTAAAAACAAAACAAAACAAAACAAAACAAAGTGAATGCCTCATCTGTTCCTCTTCAGTGTAGACAACCTAAAGCAATCCTCCGCAGTCCAACCCTCATCACAGCCAGCTGTACTGGTAGCAGCAGGAGGCAGAACAGCTGTGAAATGAGAGGATATGCACACACTGAACATGGTGATGTCCTGCGGCCTTCAGGCTGTGAGGGAGGGAGAGGACTTTCACTGAGATGTGTGTTACAAAAGGACATCTGCTTACAGCAAATCTATTCTACTTTGGATTGGTTTGCTTCCAAGGAAGGAAGGTTGGACTTGATGATCTTAAAAGTCTCTTCCTACCATAACGATTCTATGAATTATATATATTTTTTAATGTGAACATGAAATTAAGAGTTGGATTTAGGCATTGTGAAGGAGCTAAAGAATAAAATGCTATATATGTTATACTCTACTTCCTACATAAATTTAGTGGACTTACAGTCTTTGAAGAATTCTTAGCTGTTTCTATCAATTGGTTATTGTTACCTCACGTAACTTAATTACCTGTAAGTGCACAGCGGTGCCCATTAGAAGCATTGCATGTGCAAGCCACGAGCAGCACAAAATGGCAATACAACACAAGTTGTGCTGTTCAGCTATTCTTTAACTGGAGTGGAAAGCTGAAAGGCCACAAAGAGAAGAGACCTTCTGTGGCACTGATAAGGGTATTGATTATATTTTTGAGTCATTAATTAAAGCAGGTCTTCCATTTACTTTGATTTGGCCTGATCATACCACACTTGATTTCAGAAAAAGGGTCAGGAAAGTGCACGTGAACAGAAGTTGTTACTGTTCAGGGCCCTTTTATTGAATGCACAAGAAAATGAAACAGTTACAAAGAAGCTGGTTCAATTTTATTAACTGTAAACATAAGCAAATAAAGCAGAACAATGTTACAAAATTTTGCTTCAATTAGATGCCATGCTCCTGTTTATTGCTTGTTTCAATGTAACACTCAGAAAAAAAAGTAGGAAATACTGAGTGTGTGGGATGGGATTTTTTACTTTGTCTTTTTTCCCCCTTGCATAATCCAGTTACTATATGTAACAGCATGCCATGGATGAAGATGTGATTATCAAGACTCATAGCGTATGCACATCAGGATATATTTGTTAGCTTTCTAAAAGCAACTGTATATTTCTATTTGTATGAAGTTTGTGGTTAAGTAGTATAGCATAGCAGACTGACTATTTTATAGAGTTACCAAATTCCAAATTCCAAAATCCTCTTTTTCTAGATTTTCCCCCTTATAATGAGAGTAGCATTCATAGGCTGAATGTTTTATATTTACATAATTTAACAAGCTCTCACAAATGCCTCTTTGTGCTATCATCTTTATTTCAGAGATATAGAATCAGATGAACAATGCTTAAAGGAAGTACTTTTAACCTTGAATGTCTGTAATTACATGTTTCCATCACTCTTTGGTACTTAAATATGTAATTTGCCTTCTTTCAAAGGTTCTGAATTGTACATATTGATAGTGAAATCAGTGGGACCTGAGAATACCCAGAACTTCAGAAATCACTCCATTCGCATAGGTAAGTAATAAGTTTGGATGTCTAACTTTCAGCAGTTGTTTTTACATTTTTTTTCCAAAAGTCTTGCCTCAGGGAGAGAGAAATCAGTGGGTCAGGGCCCATAAATTACTCTCTTCATGCCCCTTGCTTTAAGTATCATCTTCATAAACACTTCATAAATCTTGACATTCATGTCCAAATTCCATGGCATTCTTTTTTTTTTTTTTTTTTTTACTATATTCATTTGAATTGTTGGAATGGGGTTGGGGGGGGGGGGGGGGATGTACAGTATTTTACTATAGCCAAAGAATTTATCTTTCTACTTTAAAGGCAAAGAAGCTTTGAAATAAGATACAGTCATTAAGTCCATGCTTACAGAACTCCTGTTGTCATGTTGTCCAACAAATGACTAGATGTAGAATAAAAGGAATAAGTCTTATACTGCTCTCATTAATGTGAAATAATGACATCAAATCAGAAATTACCAGAATCAGTCTAAACTACTATTCAACCCTCAGTCAAACTAAGTTCAACGAAGTATCATTAATTTTATAACTATGTTAATGTGTATGTGGCTTCAGCCTGGCCAGAAAAAAAGATGAGCAAACTGCAAGTTTTTGTTGGGTGTTTAAAACCCTGCAACTCCCGGGAGTAATGGAAACTTCATCCCCAGGGAAGTGGATGGCACCCAGGACTGGGGCTGCCCTGTTGCCCCCTGGTCCTGGCTGGAGCATTTGCTGTCAACCTAAGAAGACCCCTAAGCAGACTGGTAGACTGTCAATGTGGAACTGGGGAGAATAGTTCTCTAAGGGGGTTCACAGATCATTATTATTGCAGGTATATTTGTATTATGTCTGGATAAGCTTTTCAAAAAAGTATTATGTCCGTCATCAGATCCTCCTCAGTGCCATTACACGGCGCATGCAGGAGAACAGGGTGATCAGGCCCAGTCATCATGGGTTTGTGAAGGGCAGGTCATGCCTATCAAACCTAATATCCTTCTATGATAAGGTGACCCACTTAGTGGATGAGGGAAAAGCTGTGGATGTTATCTACTTGGATTTTTGCAAAGCTTTTGACACTGTTTCCCACAGCATTCTCCTGGAGAAACTGGCTGCTCATGGCCCGGACAGGTGTACTCTTCGCTGGGTAAAAAACTGGCTGGATGGCCGTGCCCAGAGAGTGGTGGTAAATGGAGTTAAATCCAGTTGGTGTCTGGTCACAAGTGGTGTCCCCCAGGGCTCAGTGCTGGGGCCAGTTCTCTTTAATATCTTTATCAATGATCTGGATGAAGGGATCGAATGCACCCTCAGTAAGTTTGCAGATGACACTAAACTGGGCGGGCGTGTTGATCTGCTTGAGGGTAGGTTGGCTCTGCAGAGGGATCTGGACAGGCTGGACCGATGGGCTGAGACCAATGGTATGAGGTTCAGCAAGGCCAAGTGCCGGGTCCTGCACTTGGGTCACAACAACCCCATGCAGCGCTACAGGATTGGGGCAGAGTGGCTCGAAAGCAGCCCGGCAGAAAAGGACCTGGGGGTGTTGGTTGACAGCCAGCTGAATATGAGCCAGCAGTGTGCCCAGGTGGCCAAGAAGGCCAAAAGCATCCTGGCCTGTATCAGGAATAGTGTGGTGAGCCGGACTAGGGAAGTGATCATCCCCCTGTACTCGGCACTGGTGAGGCCCCACCTCGAGTACTGCGTTCAGTTTTGGGCCCCTCGCTACAAGAGGGACATTGAGGTGTTGGAGCGTGTCCAGAGAAGGGCTACAAAGCTGGTGAGGGGTCTGGAGGACAAATCTTATGAAGAATGACTGAGGGAGCTGGGGTTGTTTAGCTTGGAGAAGAGGAGGCTGAGGGGAGACCTTATCACCCTCTACAACTACCTGAAAGGAGGTTGTAGAGAGATGGGGGCTGACCTCTTCTCCCTGGTGACAAGTGATAGGACGAGGGGAAACGGGTTCAAGTTATGTCAGGGGAGGTTTAGATTGGATATTAGGAAACATTTTTTCAGTGAAAGGGTTATTAAACATTGGAATAGGCTGCCCAGGGAGGTGGTGGATTCACCATCCCTGGAGGTGTTTAAAAAAAGGGTAGATGGGACACTTAGGGACATGGTTTAGAAGTGGCTCTTGTCAGGGTAGGTTAAAGGTTGGACTCGATCTTAAAGGTCCCTTCCAACCTCAGCAATTCTATGATTCTGTGATTCTATGTATCTCAATATTTTGTATTTACAAGTGCAAAAGCACAATACATTTCAAAAATTAAGTTGGCTTATTGGCTTATGCAGACTTGGTAATTATTTCAATTTTGTATCACTAATTCTCTGAACAACAGTGTTTTGTGTCACCCTGTATGTAATAACAAACATTCTCTTAATTTTTTTAAGTGTTTTTGTTCTCGGTTTCACTCTGGATTTGGATAAAATCAAGGAATCCATAAAGCTATGTTACAGAAATATTTTCCAATTAATCTTTAGTTTCATATCCAAACTATGTAATAAGGTTACTCATGAACAAGGGAAAAGGTGCAGAATAATGGCAAAAATGCATGTGTATGTATATACACATCCATATATATATATAGACACACACTATATTTTAGCCATCACATGTATGTATACACACACAGATATATGTGTGTGTGTATACATATTATAGATACGCATACACATATTATATATACATTTTTTAATATAATTTGCATTGCTTTTCTTCATTTGTAATTGCTGAACAGCTGAACACGCATAACTACTAAACCTTCTGCGATGGGTAGCACAGAACACAACCCTGCTCTTACACACCATCGCTGTTCTTTTTCTTTTTTTTTTCCCTTTCCTCTTTTTTTAATTCTACAAAGAATGCTGCCTTCAGTCAAAACCTTTAATCCTCGTGTCCTATAGCGTTTATGGCAAGAAGTGAGAAGGTCTATTTAGAGAGGCATTTCAATTCTCCCTCAGGCCAAAAGAAAAACATGTTATTTCTAATGCCAGCACTGTGGCCTCATATGCTAGGAAACTAGTGACATTTTGACACAGTCAGGGACAGTTCTGAATTACGTGGTGCTGCTGTTCATATCATAAACTGGAGCTCAAGTACTTAGTGAGCCTTCTCTGTATATCTGTAACCTCGTTTCTTTGCCAGACAAGTTACTGTCTGCAGGGAATGCAGCAATACTGATGTAGTATTTTGAGCCAGCCTGCGCAGTGTGTTTTGTGGGTTCCTCCACTTGCTGCGTGCCAGCGGTGGCCAACTTGCATTATCCGAGCAATTCAAGGGCAGCTCCCACGCTGGGAGCTCATCACGTCCTGGCTCAAGGAGTCAACCACCAACTGCAAGGGGATCAAGCCATAAGTGGTCAGGAAGTACTACACTGTCTTGGTCACCTTGCAACCCAGATAAATGCCTGGCCCGGCCCCAAGCTCATGGCTGTGTGGAGAAATGCTTCCACGTACTGGCTACAAGATTCTTCTTTCTTCATCTCTTCTAGATATGTCTTGTAATTTTGTCTTATAGCCAACAAGATTTTGCTCCAAAAGCTTAGAGGATCAAAATGTTGTTGAAGAACGTGGAGATTCTTCAGTATAAAAGCACATATTTTCATGCATCTTAGTATGAACACAGCAATGTATTCCTGGATTGCATTCCCCTCTTCCATTAGCAATATCTGGTGCTACCGATATTCTGTTTTCTCTTTGACAGTGCCTCGGTAGTAGAGGGTTTTTTTTTAATTTCTGCTTCACATTCTGGCCTTGAAGTGATTCGGTGAATGAAATAGTAGTTCTCTTTCTTCTTACAGGTCTTACTATTTGCAATTCTATGTAAGATTCTGGATCCCTAGACCTGTTAGGACAGTTTCTTTAGAAAACATAAATACCTCCCAGTAAATTTCAGGTATATTGAACCTATACAATTGTTCTATCTGGATACATCCTGATTCTCTTTGCTAGATGCAAGGACTTCATAGGGCAACTTATGTCAATTCAAATAGAAGGTCCGACTTCATTGGGCTTTCATTTTCTAGGGAACTACTAATTTCTGCTTCACCTTGATTGTGCTCTGAAGAGACAATGGACTACACAGTCTGTTGGACTGTAGCATTTTAAAATTTCCTATTCTTAATCTTAATCTTAATCTCTTCACTTTGTAAATATTAAAACTGCTTAGCAATGGTTTATACATGGTTTATACAGGTATGTGTGGTTTTGCTTTTCTGTAGCTTTACTAATTTCTATCACATTTTTAGATATTTTAAAAGTAATTCTGAAATATAGGGGGTTTGTCTGTTATTTTGTCTTGGGGTCAGATTACATTAAATTACAGTGAGTATTTCAAGTGCAGCAAAGGATCTTCAAATATTTGTTGTACTTTTATTCTAAATATATTCTTCACTGGAAGAAAATAGTTGATATTACTATAATTCTCATTGTTCTCTTCTTGATTTGAGGTCTCAGTAGAAAATTTCATTTGATGTTTGATATATGATGAAATTTTTTCTCTTTGTTCATGTGTATTCTTGTTATTAAAAGGCCCCGACCTACTAATTTGATAGATTTTTGCCCTGCATACCTGGGAGACAGACCCTACACTAAGTTTTCCTCAGCACACACTGAAAAAGGAATATTTTTAAATTTTCTGGGGTTTGGTCACTTTAATTTTTAATGTAGTAGTACTGCACTTCAGATCTGTGTTTTTTTATAACCGCCTACATCAAGTATTTCGATATTCTTCCTTTTCAGGTAAACTAATTTTAAATAAGTTCTTCAAACCTCACATTCTGGAGATGCCAGCTTTAGCATGTGCAATGCTTTATAGGAAGAGAAAATTAAACCCATTTTTTGCTTAAACAAAAATTTTAAAACTCTAGAGATGTGTAAAAATATAAGTGGCAAAAGCAAAGAATTTCACTGAGGTGGTTTCAAGTGACTGAACAAACTCGTAACAAAGTGCATCTGAATTCTGAAGAAGGTACATGAAATGGCTGGTAGATCTCATAATTTTAAAATCTGTGGATACAACAACCAATTACAAGTCTTTTAATTACTGGTTTGTGCTGCAGAAAGGGTGGGTTTGTGCTTCCTTAAAACCATGATTATCTTGTCTTCATTCCTGACAGTATATTGTGTAATATGAACTCACACTGTGGGAATATGAACATGCAACTTTCTGGCTCATGACTTATACTGTAAACTAAGTATGTTTTCCTCATTAAAATAACAAGAATTTTAATCACATGTGTTACTAGCTAGGCTACATAGACTAGAAAATAAATTGTTAGGGTGGATTTGTATTGTGAAGAAGATACCATGGATGACCTTCTGTTTCAAAAAGAGAGTTTGTTAAACAGACTTTACTACATTATGCCTGTTTACTTAACCGTAAAACAGTCAGAGATTTATTTTTGTCCTTCTGTGGCATAATTATAAAGTTTTTCCAATGATGGTACAAAACAAATGATAAGAGGCTTCTTGATTTCAAAACAGAAGAAATAATAAAGTGACCATGCTCATAAATTTACATCTAAAATAAATGATTTCTCACACAACTTTTTTATCGTCAAGATAAACACCTCATTTTCATTGTTATTTGCTCATCAAAATCAGGCCTTTTATCAGCATGTGCTTTCATTGATAGCTGTGGCATTTCCAGAGATTTTTGTAGGGAAAATCATAAACACATAGCAAAAAGTATTATATTCTAAAAAGCAATGATGCCCATATTTGAGACTAGAATGAAAAGTCCAGCTTTAATAAAGGTAGCAGTAATATTTACAAAAGTGTCTTAAAAGGAGAGAGGGGGAAATAATTGGGGTTTTGTTTCTTTTGTCTTCTTATTCATTGCAACATCCTATTTCAGAATAATGGTGACACATTATCAATCGTGTTTGAGTTTGTTTGTATCTTAAATCCTGATCTTTTTCTTAGTTTGTAGCCAGTCAAGGAATTGTGGCATAGTTTTATTGCAGAACATAAAATTCAGAACTATTACCATTTCAGAAGACCCAAAACAAACTCATCCTCTCTTTTCCTTAAATCCTTACTTTAAAAGAAAAAAAATAATTAAATAATAGTCAGAAGAAACAATGTTTTAAAATGCAAAAAGGGCAATTCTTTGCTAGTATTGTTTTTTCATCATGTTTCACTTTCGAACAAAGGCCCTCAAGAAGAAGAAGGAAGAAAGTGCAGGGTTGTGGACATCTGTGGTTTGTGAACGAAAGAAGAGGCTGGAGGGACTAGAAGAACCTTGGTGTCAAGAGAGACGGGAAAACTCACAGTGAAGGACCAAGAAATACACAATGAAGCTTTGTTGCTTTCAAGTCAATGAAGTAAGCTAACAGCTTTCAACAGTTATGTATTTTGCATAAAACAATAGCTCAGAATATCCGGCCTTCTTGTAGGCCTAAACTTCAGTCTTACTGGCAGAGAAGGCTGTCTCAGCCGCCGGATCTGTTCTCTTGGAAGAGGTTGCAAAACGGTTGCACAACTGTGAAACAGGGAACCACCAAAGGTGTTGCTTCTAACTGGAGATAAGTTACTGAATAATAAAATTTTCTTTGGTATAGTGCAGTGACACCACCTAGCCTTATGTTTAATACAAGTTTGAAAACTCAGGCAACAAGGTTGGTAGTTGAGAGAGGAGGCAGCTGAAGGAGATGAGTGCATGCAACCAGCTGAATGATAAGGACTGAGGGGAGACCATATCGCGCTCTCTGTAACTGCCTGAAAGGAGGTTGTAGAGAGGTGGGGGTCAGTCTCTTCTCGTAAGTATCAGGTGATAGGACAAGAGGAAATGGCCTCAAGTTGTGCCAGGGGAGGTTTAGACTGGATATTAGGAAAAATTTTTACACCCAAAGGGTTATTAAGCATTGGAACAGGCTGCCCAGGGAAGTGGTTGAGTCACCATCCCTGGAGGTATTTAAAAGACGTGTAGATATAGTGCTTAGAGATATGGTTTAGTGATGATTTTTGTCAGAGTTAGGTTGATGGTTGGACTCAAGGATCTGAAAGGTCCCTTCCAACCTAAGCAATTCTGTGATTCTATGATTCTATGACTATAATGAAAGAAGCTCAATACAAGATCTCCGAAACTTCAGCGAGGATCCTCCACAAATAGGAGAAAAGAATTTCAACCCTGAGCTGTGCAGTGACAGGCAGGTTATCAGATGGAGATTGTCAGCACAGTAATTGTTCAGGTAATTGTGGTAGCATTTGGCCAAGTCTCATGAATGTTCAGTTAAATAAAGGCCTGCCTTGGTGGATGGGCAGCAGCCTGGTGTTTTTCAAAGCTCTCGTGAAAGCCTATGTTTTGTGTTCTCTTGGGCAGATAAAATAATTACAGTGGCTTATGATTCTCTCCGTCTCTATTTCTGTATTTCATCTATCAGTTATCCCATGCTCTCATAAAACCTGTGCAAAACCAGCAGGAAAGTAACTGTGAAACAGTGAGAAGATTTTAGATCCCCAACAAAGGACATCCCACCTAATGGTCAAATTAACAAGCATTTGCTCTGCAGTCACTCTTGGTATAATGCAAAGGTCTAGATAATGGTCAAGAAGGTTTATGAATTGGAAAATAATCAATAGGAGTATGCACTCTGATCATAATAAGCACAGAGAGGGAAACTTATGTCAGTGCAAATAGTGGGGTCTGACCACCATCCAGCTGGTAGGTCACTCATTGAGTTGGTGGGCTTGCCATCAGCTTGCCTGCCATGAACCACTATCTATAATCACTATCTATAAAAATGTATTTTTAAAAAACTGCAAGTGCAGCATGTACAATATTTAGTGGAAGCAATCATTTGGTTATTAGTACCAATAAAAGAAAAGCAATGGGAGAACTTGGCACATTGCACGAACCTGAAAGATAACATATATGCAGGTTTCGCTCATTCACCGAGTAACCATGAGTTTTCCATTGGTCCCCACTCAATTGGCTGAAATGTAATTTAGAAAAAAAGTCTCAAAATTTGGTTCATACAAGTCATTTCTCCTACAGTCCTTTGCAGCACATGCTGTGTTTGGGTGGCAGCACATTCCGTGGTGCAGCAGCACTCAAACTCAGACTGGGCTCAAAATATGGGTGCAAATGGAGAAACAATTCAGGTATTTAAATAAGAACATGACATACAGTTAATATGACCTCAGAGGAAAAATGGGATGAAGAGATGAAAAGCAGTAAGGGATGGAAATTGAAGGCCTATGTTGGATACAGTAGGACTCAACAAGATGTTCGATGTTCCCATGTGATCAGTAGGAAATGGTTAATCTGCTGCAAATTGATGACACTTCCAAAAACTCTGTACTTCAAACTCCTATCTCATCAGGTAATATTTCCTATAAGATGCGTCATACAAGCACAAGTATTTCAATGTGCCAAAAATGAGCTTGGTGTGAACTAATTCCCCCACCCACATCCCCATGAAGCTTTAGAAAGAAGTACTTATGGAACTGGTATGTGAACTGCCCTGATGAAGTATTTAAGATAATTTTACAAAGCAGTTGGAAGCATGCTCTGTCCTGAGGGCATCGGATCTTATGTGGCAGTGCTCACATAATTATCCTAAGATGGATTGCCATATCTTTCCCTGGGCCTCTGACTGGAATAAATCCCACATCCAGCTAGAGAAAGAAAAATGCGACTTGCAGGACTGGCATGAATCTTATCACATCTCAGAACGCTAAAGAGAGACCCACACCTTTTCAATCAGTGATTTCTTTTAAGTGTCACTCAATTCTAGCCTTGCAGAAAATACTAGCAGTACTCACAATTTAAAAAAAAAAAAAAAAAAATGTAGCTGAGATATTACTTTTGAGCTGAGCTGTCCCCTGAAACTACATGTCCCATGTCTCTGTGGTGTTCCTTAAACTGACTGGCTAGACTTAAATTAATGATATCACATGTCTATAATTATGTGATATTTTCTCAATGTGAGGTACTGCTGCACTTTTTGAGGCTGAGTTTACTGTTTATACACCCTACTCCACAAATATATTTTGCCAACTTATTGACAAAACTCTGTCACGCTGACAAAAGCACATTGCATAGTTATTGAATGAGTTTTGATTCAGAGACAGATATAGGTATGGGTTCTTTGAGAAAAATGGTATCTCACAGGCTTAAGAGAGAGGAAGCCTTTGCACTTTGCAGCTGAAAAGCTGTACTAATTTAAACTATGCCTCTGTACAGCAGCAGAATTCAAATTAAAAATCACCATCACTCAGAATGTATAGTGCCGGGATGCACAGGCCAACGCTCAAGTTGTAACTTGAGTTTACTCTTGGGCACGTATGAATTGTCAGAACCTGGATACTGGCTGGTGTTCCAAGAAAAGAGGCCAAAGAACGAACAGGACTGAAAACAGATGGATTCTTTCTTCCCTGTAAATAGACAGGGTGCAGGCTACTGAAGCAGTTTAAGATTGACTCCGCTGATGATAATCAGCATCGTCATGCTTAAAGAATGAAAGAGTCACTTAGTTCTCGAGGTATGCCAGGCACCTTTGACAGTTCCACTGGAGCGCATGTGCTGTGAAGAACAACTGCCCCAAATGCAGAAATGCACTTCTGGATGGGTCTGTTGATTCACCTGGGAATAATCATCTATGACAAAGAAATCCAAAATATTAATAAACTTGTCTTTCTTTTCACATTTCAGATTGTGAAAATAAAGATTTTAGATTATTCTAGAACTTCCTCCTTTTTCAGAAAAATACTCCTTTCCTCATTTTTGAAGCAGAATTTATAGAGGCTTTGCCTTCAGTTCTACTTTCGAAGCAGTAATAAAAAAGAATATTAGTGTCGTGCAAAATTTTTTCCTGTTCCTTTATTGTAATGTTAAAAGAAAAGTGACTAAAGCCTGAATTTTGTCAAGCTTCCCTATGTCTTCTTGAAAACAGTAACACTGTCTATGGGGCATTTTTTAAGATAAAAAAAGTTCATACTAAATGTATTTTTACGCTGAAATAATACTGTCACGAAGGGAGGAGAGAAGAATATTGTTTTCTAAAAATAGAAGCCTTGTAAACATATTATCTCTGTCCTCATCTTACTTTCTCTCCTCTGCACAAAATGTATCCCAACTACAACCAGTATTCTAGCCCCATAAGCATCTTTCAAACATCACTTTTTCATCTGAATTGCCAGCAAAAGTGACTACGAAAAGGTTTATTTCTCAGCTACAGTACACCAATTTGTCCTTATTTTGATACTGATGAAGGTGTTATCAACCTGGTCTGTACATGTTTATTTATTCCAGTAACCCTTTTTTAAGGAGGCTGGATCTGGCTCCTGCCTCCATCGTGCAGGTCCTCTGGTGTAGCGCTGACTGGTGGGGCAGACTTGGAGAGCCTGGCAATGTCATCACTGCACTGGGCAGAGCTGTTACATTTTTGCTGAACAGTGCAGCACCGTGGAAGAATATTAATTCATGTCCTTTTTAGGCAGTACTAATTGGTCCATGAGGAGCACAACGCTGACCTGTCTCTGCAGCCTCCAGGTCCCAGGCTAGTTCAGCTCGTTCAGAGTATGGCGTTGCGCTGAATCACACTCCGTAGCGTTCCTGCTTCAGCAAGAGCTTCTTTCACATGGCGGCAGAAGACTTGAGGGCTTGAGCTGGACTTAGTGGATATCAGATGTAAAATCAAATTAGCTGATGATCTGCTGTCAGCCAGACTTCTTCTCATATGTTGTGGAAAATACCATTGATGAAACCAGGCTGATACGTTGTTCTTGCAAGTTTTCCATGCAGAAAAATTACTTATACAATTCTGTAAGCACGTTGTAGCTGTAGTAGCCAAAGAGCAAATGTTGTGACACAATCGCAATTTAACTTATTCTTACAATTATCAGTAGAGAAAGTCTTATGATGTCTCAATAGATCTGAATGAATCCTTTCTTTTTTTTTTTAGTTAATCAAATGTAGTTCAAAACACAATTCATCACAGGCCAGATTTTGGCCTACGTATGCATGACAACCAAAGGCTCATCGGCAGTAATGGCCTAAAACAGTGAATAATTTTACTTCCCTCAGGTTTTTGCTTGACGTTTTCATCAGACGTCTCTCCTCTACATTTTCCACTTCAATACTGGGTTTCATATTTCTTAGAAAAGAAATGGTTCTGCACTATTTGCACATATTCCAAACTGCAGACTATTCTTAGCCTCAGGGAGATCTTATACCTTCCCTTCCTTGAACCAGTTCAAACATGGTGAAAGCATTCCTGCTGTGGCCTTTTTCTGTCATTGCTGATACCCACTTGGACCTTTCTGGCTATTTGGACAGGGAAGAATGCAGTATTCACTTTAAAAAATAAAATATTCAGGAAATAAACACAGAGAAAATATCAACTACAAAGTCACAAATATTGCAACAATAATATGATAAAGCATATCAGAAAATGCTTTTATCGAATTAAAAACAATGAGAAAAACTAAGTAAAACCAATAAAAGTAAGTAGTTACTTGAAAAGGGATTGTTAAGTGACTTTCAGTTTAAAGATTTTGTCAAAAATATTGGATATTTAGTCAGGAGATTTCATTCTGCTGATATGAAAGAATTTATTATGAATTGGTATAATACAATTTTTTTACCATTTCAATGTATTGAACAGGTTTATGTTTTATATTAGCATTGTATCTGCCTGTGACAGACTACCCTCATCTCACAGAAGTTACCGGGACCACTTAGACTCCTTAAGCTCTTCTCCCCTCAGAGACAAAGCTTCCGTGTTGGAAATGGCATGCTGTGCATGAAGAGAAACAGTCTGATGCGCAGAGAGCAGTGGGCACCTGGCAGCCCTGAACTACAGCCCAGAGAATGCCTTACAGCACCGTGCAGTGCAGAAGGGATGTGAACGTTTTTTATCCAAAAACTGAAATGAAAATATTCTGACTCAGTAGTGTTTCAATGCTTTCTGTCAATAAAAAATAAGCAAATGATATAGCTCAATATTTCTTAAATAAAATTAGGCACAGTACCTCACTCTGTAAAATGTTTTGAGGTGAATGTTGAAATTCAGTGGCAGAAATTCCGAAATTTTGACTTCTGTTTGACTCCATTAGTGATCAAAAAAAATAAATGCAACTTTATTTTTTTATGTCTGTGTGAAAAATGGATCTCTTCCCTCATCATATTCCTTCGTTATGTAATTCCTGAAATAAATACTTCCTTGAGAAAACTCCAAGATTGATTTAGATTAAATGTCTTCCTCTACAGCTGCCTCACAAAATCCACAAGACATTGAACATGTGTCTTAAGGACGTGAGCTTCAGCTGAAGTTACATACATAAATCTGAGTCAGGATACAGTTCAGCTTCCAGCATATGTGGAATATTTTCATAAAAGAACTAGGTAAGTGATAAATGAAAAGCAAAGTCAATCCAAAGGTGTAATAATAACAGAAATTATAAAAAATTAGAATGCTGCTTCATACAGCATATGATTTCTTGCCATGCACACCCTTGACAATCATTTTTAAGAAATTTTTGAGGTAAGTATTTTTAAAAGCAACTATAGTTTCACTATAATCTTATCCCTTTCTAAGTCATGGTTTTCTTCTGTTCAAAAAGTAGGACCAAGTAGTCATGAAATAATAAAAGCTTTCCTTTTTACATCATTAATGTCGTGAGCCATGTTTTGGCATAAAATAACAGACTGAGATGTTTAGCAGCAATTAATAGTTACATCCTTGGTTATTTGCAAAAGAACCTGTTCTACTTTTAGTTCACATTAAGGTATTCTTTATATCAGTGGTGTGACCTTTGCCAAGAAAAAAAAAAGTGCTGAGTCCTATACAACTAGTAACTGATGAGAAAGTGGAATCTTTCGTTCTGCCAATTACAGACAGTAATTGCCATGTAATGAAGTTAATGTTTTGTAGAATTTACAACCTGATATTAATGGTGTTTCTTTTCCACCCTCTCTTATCCCACTTAATTTTCGCCCAGCTTTTTCACAACAAAAGAAACAGGACAATGTGTGAAGGCTCATTAATTCTATTTAGTTTTGATTTTTTTCCTCCCTTCTTTTCTCCCCGCCTCCTGGAGGTGAAACAAGAGCCATGCCATCAGGCCTTTCCGTAAACTCTGGTTCACATAAGGGTGAAAGTTACAGCCTCCGTGCAGCAGCTTGCACCATATAAATGCTCCCCTTTCAATTTCAGCTCGGGCCGTTTAATGGCCATGCCGTTTTATTGCCTTCTTGATCACCAATTACACCACCAAGAACAATGAGCCCAACACTTAAACGAGCAGGCCTCAAATTTGCCTTCATTTGCCAACGTGTTTCATAGCAACACTTTCTTTGAAAGAGTGGATCGCCTAATTACGAGGATGAAGATGGATCAGGGTTTGAAAAAGGCTCTCAGCCCCAGAACAATATGCTAACCTAACTGTACTCTCTGTACTCCTACTGTATTATTCTGACCCCAGGCTGCCCTTCTAACACTCTGCCTGACCCCCTGCTTCCAAAAGGAAGCCGTGCCTGCCCTCCCTATCTCCAGTGTCACCGCAGAATTTGGGAGGGTGCTGCTGAGGCCTGTGACAACGGAATCTAGGAAAAATAAATCATAAGACAGGAACTAGACAAATTGAGGAACCGCAGGATACCAAAAGCATTTCCACGTTATTTTGTTTTGCTGCTAATGGCTGAAACGAATAAATCAGGATGTGTTAACTCCAGTGTGCTTCACAGGGCAAATGCTAAATACCTTACGTTCTTTGTTGGGAACTAGTAGTGGGCCTGAGGTGTTGTAGATGCTTCCTACTTTACTGGGATTTTGAAATGACTGCTAATCTATTGAAAGTAAACACAGTTGCAAAATACGGTAAAAATAAAAAATAAATGGAATAAAGTTATATACAAGTTCAAAGACTAGAGCTATGGAAATTACAGATGTTTTCCCTGTTTAAAAATATTTCTTAATATGAATTTATTGTTACATATTTACATAAATGAATCACCTGGACATTTTGACTTGGTTTGTTGCTGCACAGTGCCACTGGAAAGAATGTTACTATCCCAAAATTAAACACCCAGTGTGTCTGCTACACACACTGTACCATCTCCCTCCAATTCTGGTGTTGCCTCATTCCATGGGATGTGCTGCCAAAACTGATCCTCTGAAGTAAAAGTTAGATTACAGATATTCATCACCATGGAAAGGTTTATCAGATTAATTCTGGAACTATGTATTAGTATTAACACAGATGGACTCAAGTAAAGATATATAAAACTGATGACAATTTTTTGTTGCCCTTTCTTTAGGTTTCCAAATTCTCCTAACTGAAGTTAGTTCATATCTAACCCTATAAAGATTTATGTATATAGTTAACTTTACATACTGTGCGTGGTCCCAGGAAACATCCAGTAGCTAATAAGTATTTGCAGGATTGAGGCCTTTGTTGAAGAGAGAAAAAATGTGTGGGCTAATTGTTACAACACAATTATGCAGTAATAAACACAATTAAGCATTTGCTTCAGGGAAAGAATCAAGATTTCATTTTAAATTTTAACTTTCGTGTTTCTTATCTTTCAAGACTGTGAATGTATAAACTTAATTTTATAATAACATAAGGCTTTGTGTCCTGATTTTCCATATGAAATAAAACAGAAAATTCAAAGCTTCTGGGCTTGGGTAGCTGACAATTGTTCCATTTGCTGTTGCAATCTCACTGCTACCAACTGCAGAAATCTCACAGGAGAAATTACTTCTCTTTTAGTGAGGAAGTTAACTGCATGTGATCATGAAGATTTCAGAAAAAAACATATTCCTACAGTGAAATCTTTTCTGCATTGGAAAGACTTTAGTTACAATGCTGACTGATTGCACTTAAACAATGTCAAAACTTCCAGTCACAGAGTTTCTTAGTGGACCTAAGCTTTAAACACTTAACATTTTATTATACTCTGTCTTTCACCTGTGCATACCGGAGTTATCCACTATATGGAAAAGACAATCAAAACATTACAAATTATAAATGAGTTGGGATTTTATGAGAGCTTATTAAAAAATCTATTTTGTAATTAAAGAAGTGTGCTTTCACCTGCTCTCACTAATAAACAGTTGGACAGAATTTTCTACTACATTCTCAGAATTGGCAAATCCTGTGCAAAAAAATCAGACACAAAAGATGAGATAAGAAACATACGAGCATTTACCAAAAGACATATAATAACAATATAAATTCACCGAGCTAAAAAATATTTATTGCAAGAAATGAAAAAAACAGGTATATTCTCATCATCGTAGCACAGAAATAATAGTGTGAAAGAGAGGGGTGCAAGAGGAAGAAGGCATCTTTCAGAATTAAAATGAAACACAGACAACTGTAAAACTGTAAATTCACTGAACACAGGTCATTAGAAGCTAAAGACAGGGGAATACCACGCTTCCAGCACAACGTAGGCTTTCAGGAAGCTCTCTCACCAAACAGTCTGGCTCCCATCACACTTATACAGAA
The DNA here is from genome assembly GCF_963924245.1 of Chroicocephalus ridibundus. Lineage (NCBI taxonomy): Eukaryota > Metazoa > Chordata > Aves > Charadriiformes > Laridae > Chroicocephalus > Chroicocephalus ridibundus. The sequence continues at coordinate 100,816,386 of NC_086285.1, forward strand.
GGCAACTGAACCAAGATATCGTAAAAGCAAAACCAAATGAGATCTAAATGAGATTTAAATGTCAAATAGCCACTCTTAAACCACCATGAATATGTTCTGAGTGTATGGGCACATCTTGCTTTTATTTTCTGGTGAATTCCAATAGCAGAGCAATTAGGGCGGACAACAGTGCTCAGCAATGTCTTATTGTGTTTCAGAGAGACTTCATGTCATCAGAGTAATTTCAAGACACAAAGGTATCAGACAAACATAGCAGTTGCATTTTACAGTGAGTTTGTTACACTACACCCAGAATTTTTAAATTAACCCATGTGAGGTTATATTTGTCTTTTTAACGTAAGATAAAATGCATTTTAAATAAATACATACAGAAATATTTGAGACTTTCAAATCGTTAAGGGCTAGGGTGTACCTGTAAGGCAAGTTCTGAGAAAGGCTCTCTTTGGAAGGAGCAGTCTGGTAGGGGTTGTACTTTGAGAACTGCAACAAGATGGCTGCCACAAGCTAAATGAGACTCCAAAATGGAGGTAAAAACACTATTGTCAAACCCAACTTTACTGCTTACTGGTAAGGATATTGTCAAACCCAACTTTACTGCTTACTGGTAAGGATAAGTGCTTCATCTTCCAAGCTTTTGGATTGCTTGGCTGGTGAAAATATGAGGACTTGCGTCTCTAAGCAGAAGGAGAAAACTCTCCTCATGACGTGCCTAGCTTCAGAAGTCACTGTTTGTTGAAATACCGAACTTGCTTGCCAGATATTTTAATTTGTCTACAGCCTTCCTTGTGGGCAGGGTGGGGCAGATGGAGGCATCCTGATGCAGAACTTTCTTTCCCAAGCTACAGCTGGCAGGTTGGCTCAGACATCTGTGAGTGTCTGTGCGCTGGAGTGCGTGGTTGAGCCAGAGAGGGGGGGAGAAAACAATATTGAAAAGACAAATGCTTGAAAATTATTTCACTTGTCTGGTATGTCATTTGGTTTTGACTTCTGAACATGTTAGGCTTTTCTAACTGTAGGAATTCATCAGAAGCAATACTTTGAGGGCAGGTTTTTATTTTCCATCTTCCAGACTGCATTGATATCCAATAGAACACGCAAATTTTCAGCAGCTTCCCATCACTTTTGTGTTAGAGCAAGACATTTTCTTTTGCATGGTTGTGATCTTCTTAGCAGAGAAAGTAAGAGCTGCCTGATAACTGTCTTAGTCTTTTCTTTCTCCCTGATTGTTGTTTTTCCTGGGAAAGAGGGCCACCTCAAAGTGCTGATGTGGGATTTCTTTTTGCTAAGTGTTACTCAATGAAATGTTGCCATATGAGCTCATAAGAAAATTCATATGGGTTCAGATCTTTACCTTGAAGGAGCAAGCTTTTTGGAAGCATGTGACCACAATGTGAAAGTAAAAGAAGTCTGAAAAGAGATGATTTAAAAACTGACTAGACCACAGGCCCCAAAGGGCAATAATCAGTGGCTCAATATCTAATTAGCAGGCAATAAGCAGTTAGCAATACTGGGGCTGATCTTGTTCAGTTGCTTAACTAAAAATCTGAATGATAAAACTAAAGACAAGCTTGCAGATGATATTAAACTGTGGACAAGGACGAGGATTAACTATAGAGCAGTAGAGCTTCAGTCCAGAGTGATTTTGAGATACTTGAAGATTACGTCAGCAGAAACCTCCTCAAGTTCAATAAGGAGGTATGCAAAGTTCTGCACCTGCATCAAGTAGGCATCAGTCAACCAACAGACTGAATATCAGCACAGCTAAAAAGGCCATGAGGATAAAATGGATGCCAAACTGAATTGGAGTACACTCTCTTCACAAATGAGATATGCCACACCTGAAATATTGCGTTTAGTTTTGTCCATCCTAGTACAAAAAAGGCGTTTGAAAACTCACAAGGGCCTAGTGGGAGGTTATCAAGACAGTTAGGAGCCTAGAGTACTAAAAAATTACCTTGTACCAGAATAGTATGGCCAGCAGGACTAGGGAAGTGATTGTCCCCCTGTACTCAGCACTGGTGGGGCCGCACCTCGAATACTGTGGTCAGTTTTGTGCCACTCACTACAAGAAAGACATTGAGGTGCTGGAGCATGTCCAGAGAAGGGCAACGAAGCTGGTGAGGGAGCTGGGGTTGATTAGCCTGGAGAAAGGGAGGCTGAGAGGAGACTTTATCACTCTACAACTACCTGAAAGGAGGTTATATGAAGGTGGAGGTCGTTCCCTTCTCCCAGGCAAAAAGCAATAGGACTGAGGAAATGGCCTCAAGTTGCATCAGGGGAGGTTTAACTTGGATATTAGGAAAAAATTTTTCACTGAAAGGGTTATCAAACATTGCAAAAAGCTGCCCAGGGAAGTGGTTGGGTTGCCATCCCTGGAGATATTTAAAGGATGGGCAGATGTAGTGCTTAAGGACGTGGTTTAGTGGTGGACTTGGCAGAGCTATGTTGGAGTCAATGATCTTACAGGTCTTTTCCAATAAATTATTCTATAATTCTATGGTTCTATAAACCTATGACAACCTACAAGGAGATTCTGAGGAAGGTGAGCTTGTTTAATTGGGACTAAAGGAGGGTAAGGGAGGGAATCTGCAAGCAGTCTACAACTGGTTGAAGGACAGTTACAAGGGTAATGGGCCCGGAAGCTTCTCAGTGACAAATGATATCACAAAGAGAAATGACCATGCCATGGTTTGGGATAACATTCATCAGACTGGATGTTAGAAAAAATTTCTTTGTTAAGACAGAAGAGTAATACTAAAACAGAATGATCAGCAGAGTGGTACCAAAAAGTACAGTAGAATCTCCATCCTTGAAAATTCTCAAAACTTGTCTGGAAACTTAGTGACCTGATCTATTGTTGTCAGTATTCATCCTTCGACTGGGACTATATGATCTCCAGAGGTCCCTTCTAACCAGTACTTCTGTGATTCTTTGAAGAAGCCAGGTAGAAAAGCAAATGTAGAGCAGAAGAGCAAGTGTGCTGCACTGAAGAGAAGAAACAGAGATCAAAGGTGGAAGACAAAACAGCACTGAAAAAGAGCTGCTATCTCCAAAGCATGGAAGAGGAGAGTTTGAATTAGCCAAGGCTGATGCTGGAAAAGAGTTTGTACACAGAGTAGTCACAGAAATAAGGGAAGGGAAAGCAATCTACAGATGCGGAGCAGGATGTAAGGAGTAGGTTTAGGACCAATCTGAAGAATAGGCAGGTCCACAGAAATAGGAAACTTCTCATTTAAAAGACTGACAGATATGTGACCAAAAAAAAAAAATCCCAAACAAAAAACTCATGCCCCATGTTCCAGAAGCAATCGCAAAGGCTCTGCATATGAAGCTGAAAAGGATTCTGCAAACTGTGTGAAAGAACCTGCTGATCATTCTTTGAGAGTGTCACTGTAAATTTTCAGTGCGGTGAAGCAAGGATTATTACTTCAAGCTAAGGAAGATGCTTTAGTGGTGCTTCTACTCTCTAAACAAGAAGGTTGGCGGTGATGATGACCAAGAAACTGACCAAGGACTGGTGCTTTGAGGAAGGTACAGAGATGTTCATTCAAAACATCCATAGATATGTACATGTTTTTCCTGGTGATAGGTTTGCCATGACGCATAAGAATAATTTAAAAAATAAATAGGATGAGAAATCTGAACTAGACAAATGGTGTCTTTTCTTCTGGGCTTATAGAATGCTACCTAAGTGAAGTATCATAAATGTGGGAAACAAGGGATAGCAAGAAAGAAAAAAATAAAGCATCAATATCCATGAGAACATATGAACTTCAGAAAATCGGCAAAAAGACTGCTCTTTCCATTGGGACACTGAGAGCAACCACCGTGATCAAATAGGCAGTAGATAAGGCAGAAAAACAGAAAATCCTAAACTACTGGTGCAAGAAACATAATATTGATGACTAAATCTAAAAGTACTGTAATAAAGCTGATAAGGCTGTATTTGGGAAGAGTTAGCCCTCAATTTTTTGAAGTCTAATAAGAAGATTAATAATAGCCCTGCCCATAATATAGAAGCTTGAACAGCAATTGCTGCAGGAGTGTAGTAGGGTGATAGGAAATCTTTTGAAGGAAAGTAAAATTTATGCTAATGAAAAAACTTAAAGCTAATGAAAGAGTTAATTGGCATGAGTATTATCTGGAGCATACAACGAAGAAAAGGGGAAGAAAGTTACTTAAGTTACCAGGTAGTGTTGAGATAAACTGGATTTTAAGTGAAGATGTATATATACTTGTCTGAAATTATTTTTATAGTTATAAAAGAAATTAGGTTCTGAAACAATCTTCCAATAGGGGAAGATGAATTAAAAAAGTAATAGCTTTTCAAAATGAAGTGCAAAATGTTTGGAGTTGATTATCTGATGTGGTGTCTCCCAGTATGGGGGACTGGACCTTATGATTCAGAAGTTTCTTTAATTCCTTCTTTTCTTTATTCTTATTTCATCATCATCTTTCTATGCCACAACACTTCAGCAAAGCTAAATGTGTGATTTGTTTTGGGGACCTCTTTTTGATTTTTAGTGAAGCAAAGTAAGATTTAAATCACTGATTATAGCCAATAGTTTCACTAGAGGCTTTGATTCTTTTCGATGACTTCATGAAAACTCATAAACAAGAGAAAGACAATGCTACTATTTTATTGTTTGCATGTAATCCTTGATGACATACTATTTATGAAAAACAGCATTTACAGTGATAAACAAACATAATTTAACTTAATCCTTGCCTTTCATTAAACAATTTAGTAATGGCTTCCATTATGAAATAGGAGGTGATATCCCTTATATATACTAAGACCCATCTTAAGATTCTTGTTCATTCAACAAATAGTCTTACTTGCCATTAGCAATTAAACTATGCAGATTACATGGCTATGAAAAACTCCCCATTAGCACAGGAAAGAAAAAAAAAATTATCTGGTAAATCCTTACCAAGAAGATATGTAGGAATGGATGCTGAGAATGAATGGATATAGTGCTTTATGCAAGTTAAGGCTCTTACAAAGAATTTTTGTAATTTTTTTCTGTGAAGTTTCATTTTAGATACTAACATAGCTAACTGTAAGTAAGGTAAGAACCCTATTGCCTTTTACTTTCCTGATCCCTTTCCCCCCACCATGCTAATTAGGATGCATTGGTATGTTAGTGCACAGAGGAGTATAAACTATATTTTCAGACAGACATTTGATCAAACCTGAGTATGTTCAACTGTTTTGAGCTTTTGCAAGGAAGCAAAATCTTTCAAAGGACAGTGACCATGTTTACAAGTTAGGAATACCTAGTGAACATCCAGTGACAATTCCTGGAGGGTTTCAGAAAGTAATAAATGTTGTCTCAAGGATAAAGATAGCCAGTTCCACAACTCAATTGCTTGCAGAGGAACCTTCAGAGAATTCTTTACCTTGTGGCATTTTTGTACACTGCTGTTTACTTAGTGTTCCGGGATGTTCCTTTAATAAAAGGCCTGTTATTACGTGGAATGAATCCCAGCATGAAGTCATATTCCTTCCTAAATGGGTGATATTCCTTCCTAAATAGCTGGATTTCTTATTTTTTTTTTTTTTAATCTTTATGAGCTCAATAATAAAATAGGCCAAGTACGCATAGTAGTTAAATGCTAAGAATGATCTTCTAAAAGTATGGCATTATTGAAATAAGTTAGAAATTAAGATATATAGCTCAAAATGAGAAGAACTTATGACACTTTTCTGCCCTGGGTTCCTCAAGATCCTCACAAGGTAGGAAGTATATGACAGTAACTTATTTATTGGATTACTAGAGTTATGATTTATGTGACCCACCCTACATTTACTGACCATTTATACATGAAAAGCAGTTCTGAAGGAAGTTACATTTGGAGGGTTTTTTTTATTACTTGAGTTCATGTATGTTAAAACTTGTTTGCGTTGATCACTGTAATTCTGAATTCAGACACAGACATCTGATGTAGCCCCGTCTGCCCAAACTGTGGACTAAACATGCCTTTGGTAATCTTAAAATAGTCCTAGTAAGCCAAAATAAATGTGATGTTTGCATTTATAACTATGGAATATACTCTATAAAGCAGTAGGCAATGATCAAATTCAACTGAACATCATTCAGCACACTGGGTAAAATCTATCACAGAGATTTAATCAAAATCTAAACATAACTGGATGTACACCCTGAAATCACTTGGGTTGCCAATTAAGGCTCTCAACTTATTTCACAATAGGCACACATCTACAAGATGAAACATCTAAAAGAAAATGCTATTCTTGTAGTTATGATGTAGAATAGCCTTAGAAAATGTAAGACTACTATTAATAGTTTGGATATGAAGTTTTGATCCTGTTTCAGAACACCAAGAATGTACTCGTTTATCCTGCTGTGATAAATGCATATAAAATTACTAATAGCTAAGCCAGAGTACTTCAGAGATTCAAATTCAAGCGGCTGCAGTGTGTGGCATAAATGCCAGATATACTACTGTAGGCAAAACCGATAATATTTGTTTCCTGAGACACCACTGGTGTGACAATTCTTAGTATATTTTGCTTGTTTCAATAATGATAGATAGATAGATATAAGAATTTAAATATTTCCATCTCTTAGCTTTTAAACAACATGTGAAAAATGTAGTGGTTTTTTTTCTTATTATTCTTTAACCTTCTGTTACTTTATCATATGGATGGACTCTCCAGAGCCAATCCTACAAAGAAAATAAAAATAAAGAAGAATAACTGAACCAATGATGCAATATGTTTGATTCACTAATTAGATGTGATAGTCAGTGTCTTCTTTCTTGTATCAGACATGTTTCTTAATTCAGATTACATCTTGGTTCACAGGAAAATGAGCTTATTTCTGGATCTTTAATGTTACTATCATCAACCTTAACTCTCAGCTGATGCTGAGAAATCAGCAAAGGATGCTTTAAGAACTCATCTGACAAGCAAGACATTTCCAGCTGTGTTAGGGAATACAAATAGTGACTGATACCCTAGACAAGCACGATATATCAACATCAGTATTCCCAGTGTCACCTCAAGCTAGTCTAGCTGCTGGCTTTCTAAGAGACACTAAGGGACAGGGAGAAAAGCTCAGAATCAGAAAGTGTGTCTTCCTTAGGCTGTTTTTTCATACAGAACAAGAATATCTACAATTCTGGTCTTTTCACTGAGCCTCGAGTTATAAGAGTAAAGACAACAAACTTTTCACACCTAAAACAAGCTAATTCTATACTAATTCTGTAGTGAAGCTACATTTTAGAGGGATTACATGATCAAGCATAGGGGTACTATTAGGGAAGGAAAAAATTCTTTGATGAGTAATGTTAATCAGTCATGATTTTATTAAAGGCATGGTGTTGAAACTTTAATTTAGGCATAGATTGATAGCAAAGAAGGCATGATTTGTACTAATACATCATTTCTGTTCATGTTATCTAAATTTTTGATTAAGGAGGTTCATAAGAAACCAAAAATATGTAATATACTCTGATTACAATTTAATTAATTGTGTTTCAGTTCAACCCTTGGAAATGCACGCATGGAAGATGCAAGGCACATCAGGATGCTGTACAAGAAAGAACTACCATTAAGATGTGGTATAAAGACATACATCCAGTATGAATGATACTTTGAACGTAAGTCCTACTCTTTGCAAATAGTCTTTAAATTACCACCTAGAGCTATGGTTCACATCAAGAAACGCATACTGTGCCTGTGTCTTGCTTACAACACTTGATAATATTACAGGAATGCATAATTTTCAGAAAAAAATAAACAAAAGCAATGACTAATAGCAGTTACCAATTTGGTAGATGCAGTTCAACATTTATTATCTTTATGTACTTATTAATATCAGTGAAGACTCTTTGGTAAAATTTCAATGTGTTGCTTTCCCATCCACTACAATAAATCATTTCAGAGCATATGTAACAATCATTGCTATAAATAAAATACTTTCATCATAATAAAAGGAGGCAGTTCTAATGCAGACCATAAACCAGTCTTGCTATGTAGCAAAGGTCCCTAATGATTTCAACAATTTATCTTCAAATGTACTTAGTTAATGGTTAAACAACTGAATCCTGTTAGAGTAGCAGAATCTCAAGCTCAGAAAACAATAGGCATGGTTAACAAGTATGTTGTCGCTGAGCTAGTGATACAGTACAGCTTTTTGTATTGTCTGCCTTATGACAGATTTAGTAATGTGATTTATGAAGGGCAAGCACTGAAAATTCAGCAAGTGATAACATTTATACCTGATACTTAGTTTCCAGTATACTTTATTTCAAAAGTAATGTTGCAGGTGGATATGCTGGAAAATTATTTCTATTGCATAGCAGTTATGCTTCCTGAAAACTTCGAACATTTACATGCCGATGCACACTGATAAACTCAACTGAATGCACTCATCTCACACATCTTTGCCTTTTTAATAGAAAATATGGGGATATTTAGTTATGAATTAATCTCTCATTCATTTCTGAAATGCAAAACCAGGCCACAATACGCATTTATCAGTTTACATAAATTGAATATATATATTAACATTTCTTGTATTTTATTGCGTAATATTGAGTGTTTCTTTTTGTAACACATTGTTAGACGTGAAATAAAGTTGGCAGTTTTGTCCAGCACCATTAAAGAGTGCCAGGTTCTGATTACGTTTCCTTGCAACATGATGTAATATGGGTTTGTTCACCATTCTGTAATCTGAGGAGCCGGTGAGCTATGGCGTAGGTCTAAGTATAATCCCTTGTGTCTTTTGAATCTTATCTCTTCTGTATCTTATGGGATGTTACAATATATTCCTTTGGGGAAGAATAGCATCAAACAGATTAGACAAACATTGTGGAGCTTTGAACACGGAGGATCACAGTTTACATCACATGTTCAAACACATGCATAAGCAGTTATCATTCTCAGCAGGACTGCTATTGAAATCTTTATATCCAAGAATGACAACATGGAACTTGACAAGTGACTGGCAGATACTTTGATAGAATTTCCAAAACCACAGCAAAAAATGTTACTTATTCTCAGATACAGGTAAAACTAAACATATAAAACCCAGTTTTGCCCAAGTCTGGACTTAGCAATACCGGGTTTAGCTTAGGTATTTGTTTTAGGTTTTTTCTCCCCTAACAAAATACAGTTTGTGCCTGTAGTCACAGAAATAACATTCAGTTACTCAACATTTGGAAGCATTATTTTCCATTTTCTAAAGAGCAGTTTCCTGTATATTTTTAATTCAGAGTCATTTATACACATATACATACACATTTACACATTTTTACATATATATGTATATATATTCAGAATCAATCTTATATGAACACAGATTTTTTTATACATATATATGTGGGTGTATTCACGTAAATACTCATGAAACAATAACGTTCTTTACAGGGTAAAACTTATAAAAGGCTCTAGGTTAATGATTTCTTTCTTTTCTCCCAGGAGGACAAAACAACAGAATAATATTAAATTACTTAACAGTTGCACTTTACATATTCAAGAAGTGTGAATTGAAACGACAACTCTGATATCTCAGTGGTGTTGTGTCATGGCATGATTATTTTTCATAATAGACAGCATCACTTGCCGGTCAGACCTCTCTTGAATAACATAGACTCCCATTCCAGCTGAGACTTCCTGATGATTTAAGCTAGCTACTTGCTAATCTTTCTGTGACTTTCATGAAGGAAATGGGAGAGATTTTTATATATTTACATGGAAAATATTTATCTTCCCTCCAGCACCATGTTAATAATGGCAGAAGTTGAAAATGTAAATTGCCTAGCTGTAGAGTAAAATGAGAAATTTCAACATTTACTTTGTCACACATGGAATAATTTTAACATTTTGGGAAGCTATATCACTCTAGTAAAAGGTGGTAGATTATGATTGTGAAACACAAAATATTTTGTATATCCCAGGAGATAGCATAGGACACTTTATTCGCCATTTGTTTAATTTTTGAGGTAGAACGTCCAACTTCACAGCCTAAAGAATAACTAAATTGGCTTATCTTCCCCAAATGTCTCTTGTGACTTCCAGGAAAGTTACTGAGCAGTGCCAGCTTTGGAGGAAAGTAGAGTTTTATGCGATGAGCGGATGCTCATCAGTGAGAACTTCAGGCCGAGTTCCTATAATTTTAGAATAAGGAACAGAGAGTTGAACACTAAGTCCAGTCTAGCTGCCTGGGCACCTTTTCTGTCTCTTTTGGTTGGCTACCATGAAAGCTTAGATCAGACTAGACAGACTAGACTTCTAAGCTATGGACAATTAAAGTTACGTGAGATGAATACCATTGCCGAGTGCATTTCTTCATTGTATGATTTGATCATGCCATAACAAACCCTAATATGATTCACTAGTGATTTTGATTAGAAAGTAGGAACAGACAACATAAAACATTTCTCTGCATTGCTGGTAGCTGCAGCACTGAATAGTGAAACTTGTTGCAGACTAGCTTTTCCTCTGGAACAGAAACCAGTCAACTTGTTTCATGTCTTTCTGTTTCGTTTGGCCTATCTGTGTTGCCAAATTTCATCAACACTTGTACACTTACTACTGTTAAAATAGATAAAACATGCATGGTAAATCATTTCAGTACAAAGCATATTGCAGATAGGTTCTGGGGTTCCAAGCTGGAAAAGCCAAAGAAAAAGTCAGAAATCGATAAAACAGTGAGCAATTAAACTAAAATTTCCTCATTAAGAATGTAAAGCTTGGTTATTAAATTTCATCCAAATTATAAAGGTTAGAGCATGCAACACACAAGAGAATTAAAAAATGACCGATACTTACAGCACACAAACAAATTAGCAGAAGCTGACCTAAATGATAAGGGTGTTATTGTACATTAAAGTTAGATGTCATTTCCCCTAATTTAAGGGTATTCCAATTAGAGTTAACCTGAAGGTTAGCTACTTTTTCATCTTTATCATCTTTGTGATAGTTTTAACACTGATGTTGTAGCATCACAGAAATTGTACACATCATAAAAATGCAGCTAATTATCATTGAACTAGTCACTTCTTATGTAGAATTAGTTTAATATTTTCAAGCGAATATTTGTGACCCATTTGTCTGATAACACCATCCATTATTGACCTGTGGCGTGCCCTATTTATCTTTCCTTTCCTAAGCTTTAAGTGTCTGTCTGACATTGCATTTTCTCTTGCTGGATAAGAGAATAGTTTGTGGGAGTTTCTTTAACATTATTGCTCATAATGTACAAATGGGATTCTTTGAAAGCACTGAATTTTGTATTCAAATTTGCCTTTGCAAAGGACTGGAATTGCAAAGGAAAAGAATGCGAGAATTGTTCATGCACTGTGAGCATGAACAGGATGTGAAGTTTTGTGTTAATTAAGCATCTAAAAATATGTTGTTTTGTTCATTTGTTATTAAAAAAATATATCAGGACTATGTTTCCAATAAGAAAATCATTACGTAACATTTCATAATTTTGAAGCTGGATTCTGGAGGATTACAGACTATTTTGGCTCCTAAGCTTTGTGAAAAATTCTGGAGAACATATGAAAAAGAAAAGTCAAACTCAGAAAAGCTTTGAAAGTTTTCTTATCATTAGTATTTGAGTTTGGTTAAACTCAGAATTGTGTTGATTTTCAGGTTAAAGCAGGATAAAAGACAAAGCCTTAACATCATGAAATATTTCTCTACATCTTTTAAGAAAATTTTTTTAGAGCTGAGTACTGTTCAGTGAATACATTATTCAGTGAGTTTTGTCATTTTTCATTTAATAAATTATTCAATAACTTTTCCTCTGAGTATTTGACTAGGTCTGTTATGGATATAATACCATTCATGGAGCATATTACTCTACAAAAATTTATATTAATTGAATAAACTGTTTGATTAATATTTTTCCCTAGATTTTTCACACTTTTATCCTTTCTTCTTTACAACACTATAAAAGAATTTATAATTTCCACATCTAAATACAGATGTGTGAACCTTAGGGAACTGATGAAGTGAATCTGAGATTTCCTTTTTGTCCTGAAATTTTATTATCATTCAAAACATGGAGGTGAATGTGGACTGCATTTTACCTGTTGTTGGTATCCAATTCCAAGCCAAGCTATGTAAAACCTAGCTATTAGAAATCATAACAGTCATAATAACAGTCTCAAAATGTAAGAAGATGCTGAAACTGAAAGGCTACATGAACTGTCTGCAAGGGAAAGTTTCACAGATCTCTAGTTTTATGTTCAAAAGGTGGTCTGATATGATAGATACTATTCACACAACTGGTTGATAAAATTGTCCTTTGACTTGAATATAGAATTCCTAGCTAATATTGCAAACAAAGAAGTAATTGGGAAGATTGCTGTGTATGAGGGACCTTTCACTAACAAATGTTTCATTAGCATGTAGTATTTAAAACCTTTGATTGGCTCAAGCATTATAAGGTACTACTTTTACCTCAGGGATTCGATCTGTCCAGCTGGTCATTAACTGCCCTGTGAATGACCTAAAGATTACACATTAGAGTTAAATTAATAAAAAACATATTAAGAAAAATGAAGCTGATAATGTACTATGAAATATCTTTTACATACAATACCATTCAACCAAGCACCATGTACTTTACAAGGAGATGTTAAAGAGCTCTGCAACAAAAATTAGGAATTCAGAAAGCCCGAAGTAACATTGCATTCATTTACCAGGTGTAAATAATCTTGTGGTGGAATTTCACTTCACGGGGCAGCACTTGTGGAACTCACTTCTGGGAGTGCAGGATTGGAATGGATCTTCTGTGTGAAAAACACTCTTTCTCTAGTATAGGATATAACATTCGTGTTGTGCTTTTATATCAGCTTTCCAACTTCTGCTTAAGATGATTCCAAGGTGAAGTTGGGGGGGGTATTTTTCCTTATACCATTAGAAAGGCTGATTTAGAATCTCTCTCTCTTGATGACCTTTCTTATAATTCCAACCTGCATTTTCTTAAGGCAATTTATTCATGAGCTAACACTGTTCATTGTTGAGCTTAAAAAGCTCTCTTCTGTCCATGATTTATTTCTGTACTGATGAATAAACAAGGACAATGAAAACACAGAGAGCAATATCTTCTTTTTCAGCCTTTATTTTATCAAGGGAAACAAGTAAGCTTTTTATTCTTTCATGCTCTCCTTGTACAAAATTTGTAATGTAATCAAAACAAGTAGCAAGATCAGTACATGTATTTAATATGTAGCAGGCCTGGCCATGAATAAGGTATCCTTTATCTGACCATCAGCTAGCACAAAGAACAAAAAGTCAGTGCCTGCCACAAGGCGCTAAGGTTCAGACCCGACAAAGGGACATAAACATCATTTTATGTAACTGTGCAGTGTGGGGTTTTTTTTATTTCTAGTAAGTGCACAAGACTCCTGTGATAAGGGCACCTACTTGTAAAATGCTGTGAGCTTACAGGACTTCTCAAGGCAGAAGCCAACTGCAGGATGGCAGCAAAATCAGGACTTTCTTTATTTTTCTCTTCAACTGGACATCTAAGCCGCCAGCAGTGCAAAATTCAGAGCCAGATGGAGGCAAGGTGAAAAGAAAGAAAAATTCTGAAGGTTGGTAGTGAAGACCTTCAACTGAGATATTCTGGGTCCACATCTTGGACTGCTGCCGTCATTTGCATATGGCAGTCATCTACTATGAACATTCTCCTGAATTTAATGGTTCATGTTGGTAGGCATGCAGATGCAATCCCAGATGTCACAGGATCCTATCCTTGCAATTAAATCTATTCAGAAACCTAAGTTAGGTGCCCAGGTACTGCAGTGCCAACACCGCATGACTCATAACTCATTAGATACCTCAAAATAACACGCAAACAAGCCAATGGTCTGCTCTGGTTGTTACAGAAAATCAACAAAGGAAATTCTGATTACCTCACATTCCACTCAAGGCATCATATCTTCACCAAAAATGCAAATCTCAGAGAATTTTTTGTCACAGTTTTGAAGGTTATATATATAACCTGACTTAAAGAAATTGCAGATGGATTTCACTGCCTCACTGTTAACACTGGTGGAGGCTTCAACTAGTCCTTCAAACTTATAATTCAGAGCCTCAGTACAAAAGTTTATATTAACAATGCACTTTATCATAATTAGATTCCACAGCCAAGCTTTTATACTTCATGTTTTCACAGTCTTCTGTGATAGGGCTCTGCTTTCTTAGTCATATTTTTGCCAAACAGGTATCGGCTGCCGAAAGCTGGTGTGTTGATTCCTGCCTCATACAAGCAGGGCCTTTGACAAAAGGTAATATCTCCATGATTAGTGTGTGACATAGATCTGTCTTCACCTTTCCAGCTAGCTCCCTGACTTGTTTTCATATAAACAAAAGCGTTTTGAAACTGGTTTTGAAGAAATATCCAAGAATGGCTCTTTCATTATATCAAGCTTTTGCTTTATTTCATAAAAATGGCATGTGGCAGAATGGTTGAGTGCAAACTCATGGTGAAAACCTGGTTTAAGTCATTAAAACTTGGCAGACACCATCAGCAGTTCTCTATCATTAAAACTTCCTGTGTAATATTACGAGTGGTAAATACAGGACTTTTAAGCCTTTCCTGGAAATAGCAAGCCTTTTTGGAGTCAGGATGATATAGGAGATAAACATTATAGCACTTTCCTCAGTAACATCATGAGCCAGAAAAAATACATACAAAGGAAATTTGATATTTGTACAAAAATCACAAGCAGTGAGCCTTCTCTCTTTCATATTTAATAAAGATCTTTCCAGTCAGCTGCAGCTGACGATAAGTATAATATCTTTAAATGGTTAATCCAAGGATCATGGCTCAAGTGCTTTATGTGGTTAGGAGCAAGGAAAGCTGTTAGTACCCTCAGTGTGCATTTCATAAATCCAAGGATTTTTTAATTCCTTTTTTTCCTTTTCTTTTTTTTTTTTCTTTTTCGTTTGGCTTTCTACTATATCTTAAATGCTTTATTTTTCAGAGGCGAGATAAGACTTGGTTCTTCACATAAAACTACAGCTTAGCCATTACTTAGTCTTTCTCTGTTACGGAAAAGGTCCTGTCTGTGCACAGATGTCTCAGATTAAATTGTATCTCACAGTCCTTACAGTGCTCAGTACTAGATGAACTGCCAAAAGGGCCGTAGGCAAGAACTAAATTGCTTTGGTTTCAGTACACAGTGAATTTGGCTCAGACAAGCTGAATCAGTACATTAAATGCGAATCCCTCACAGATTTGAAAGCAGCCTTTAGCACAATTATTGACTGTGAGTGATGATTATGTCTAATTGAAGGAGACTTTTGCTACCTGTAGCTCAGTTGGAGTCCATGAGAGCCACAGCAAGGCACTGCATCTTAATTCAATGTTCCAGCTTGAAAGAAGCAATTGAACCTAAATCCTGAAGTGTATACACATGGTCGATAAACTTTAATAAACTTTACAGGTTCAGTAACTAGACTGAGTGTATATAATTCAATTTTTTAATTCAGGAAAGGAAAATAGCTAACAAGTATGTTAGGCTACAATAATGTATTAGCTCATCTCATGCAGAGGCCCTCTCAGTAAAAGGAAAAGATATAGTTTCATGCTTGTCTTTGGAACAAGTCATAAATCTGCTGTTCTATACACTATATTAATGCTCTACAGGTGGGAGATTACCAGGTTACTTGGGTATGACCCAACCTCCAGTAAATTTGTGAGGAAAATAAAATAATTTGACAATTTTGCGTCTTTTGCTATGGAAATTATGCCAATAAAAAAGACAAATGAATGTTTTTCTTAATAGATTCTGCCTCTCTCCCCAAGACTTTTTGGCGTGTTTTCACAATACAACAACCCTGTTGTACGAAAGATGATATTTTATGTCTTAATCCTTCCAAAAAAAGTTATTGATTTTTCTCAGTGAACAAAAATAGATATTCTCAGGGGCCCTACAATCAGAATTGTGTTTTTCTTCTGTTCTGTAAGAAAATAAAAATCTGTCATTGTGTTCACAGCAAACATTTCTCTCCCACACACATTTGTTGTGACCTATTAGATCTTTTCTAGGCTTAGATTAGGTTCCCTTGGCACCATTATTATGATAACATTAACAAAAAGCTCTGTGCCAATGCATTTTTCATATTTTCCATGAGCATGTAACTATCTGAATCATGAAAACTTTCCATTTAAATTGTTCTCTTACTAAATAATTGATAGAAAGGGCACATATAAGCCATACAGATTCTTTGTTCCTTCATTCTAGGAGCTTGCTTACATATTTTGTAGGCCTGAGCTTTCAGAAAAGAAAAATTAATTTCAACCTTGTCTTGGAAAAACAATATACACTATAGGCTGTATGAGCAATAGGGAATGCGGGATGAAAAGAGAGAACTGTGATAACATAGTTTGGCAAAATCATTCCATAATCAGTAGTGCACAAAAAGCCCTGAAATTTATTATGAAGTGTCTATGGTTGCTACATTCAGACAAGCCCCCCCCCCCTATTTCTATTGTGTGTAATTTTAGGCTAACAACCCCAAGACTAGGGAGTATCAGAACTAGGAAATCTCACTTTAGCATCCTTTATGCATACTTTTGCAATTTCCTAGATTTAAAGCAAGAAAAACCCTTGAAGTGGTCCACTAGCAGAAATGTTTAAATTCACAGCACAAACTTTGGTCTCTTGGGCTAATAGATTAACTAATGGAGACACTTCAAAATTTTATAAGTGAATTAGTTTCAAGAACTACACATTCCCTCTTGTATGGTTTCCAGGTGTATAATAAGAACAAGGATGCTTTTCCAAGGTTTCAAGGAAGCAACACAGTAGTAGCTTCCTCTGTTCTTCTTCCCTATACTTTACTTTTTGGATTTGTTATATCTAAACTCATTCTGCCTGTAATTACATTTTATCTATCTTGGCTATTTGTTCCCTTTCAGATATGCTGTTTCTTCCACTCTTCAGATTTACTTTCTAGTTTTATTTACCTGCATTCAGTTTTTTTCTAAACTTTACCACCATCCCCTAACACTTCATGCCTTCTCATGTCATTCACTTTAACCAAGCAGCCACCGTCTCCTCTCCCCAACTATGAGATCTCAGCATTCTCTACTAAACGCCTTGCATTTAATTTCCCTTTCTGATTCTAATTCCAGTCTGCCTACTTTATTCTCTTTATGTCCTGGGACATATTACCATTCTTGGTCTCCTTCTTCCCTCAGTGTTACCCTTACTTCTCTGGACTATCTCCTTTCCAACTCCAGTCAAATTTTTCTTCTTCTCCCAGGTGTACCATCTTCCTCTTCTTAGTCTTCTCCCCTGTCTCATGGTTTAGTAGGGTAAATCATTTGCACTGACAGAACAGGTGAGCAGATTTTCTGAACTCAGTTCTGGTTTCCAATAGCACTTTTCCCCACAGACACCAGTAAGAAAATTACAGGGTCATTCTGTGGGAGTATTTCATGCACAATGTGCTCAGTACTCCAAGCTGTGTGGAGGCACAATATTAGTTGATCAAATGAGATGTTGTCAACCTAAATAAGAATATATTCAGCATATGCAAAATGCAATTTGGTCAAGATTTAAAACCTGTTGCTATTTATGATAGCTTGTCCAAATTCAGCTAATTCAAGCTAAATTTGCAGTCCAGCTATTTTTGCAAAACACAAAGCTGCTAAAAAACCTGAAAGGAAGGATCTTGGTAATTTTTACACTGACAAAAAAACTGGCAAACCTGGTTGAAATAAAAAAAAAATCAGGAAAAAATCAGGTACATGGTATGGGAAACTTCAGAGCAAAGAAGCTGCATCAAAATGAAAAGAAAACAAAAGCTGTCTTTTAAAAAAGAATGTCAGGCAACCAACCCTGCTTGCAATATTGTACATTTTTCTGGCAAACATACCTTAAAAGTAAGGGGAATTTTATCTGAAGAGGAACAGTGGGAATGAACTGCATTTTTTTTTCTTGGTACGGGTTTTGAGGACTGACATTTTCCAAATGGTCTCCAAAATTTGCTGTTTTGATCCAGCATTCAGCTGGAAGAATTTAAATAGCGACACCAAGATAACATTACATTTTAATAGTCAAACGATAGAAAATAATTATCTCATGACTAAAACACATAGGACACTAAGAAGTGGCTTATCTTAGGGTACCAGCTTATCACAGGTAGGGTTTTGAGCCAGGATCTTTAATAACCATTAGTAATGGCAGAGACTTATTTATATGCAGAGGTTTACAAAATTTAAGTCTTCTCCCTTACCACTATTGCTTTTTCTATAAAGCTGTAATTTATAAAATACTACTTGCAGTTAACCTTTTTGTAGAAAGAAAGATTAAAGAGTGCTTCAGAAAATAAAATACCGAAGAGAAACATAAGGCTGTTACAATAATAAAAAAAAAAAGATGGCATAAAGAAATTGGGACATGAAGGGAAGGGGAAATTTATGTTGAAGTTAATATATATGTTTGAGACCTATTTCTTTTTACTTACAGGATCCAAGCTGTCATGTACATGTATGCAGAACTGGCAATGAAGTTAGTAAAACTCCATAACACACTATTGCTTTAATTTTTTTTATGCTATTGAATTTGTGTATTCTTATTTTTCACCATGCTTATTGTCCATTAACTACTTTTTCATAGAAAGACACAATGAAAACTTTACAACCATTCCCCAAAATGAGTTCAGTGATATTTTTTTTCTTTTTTTAATCTCTGTTACTTTTATGGATTTATCATCTTTAACCTAGAGTGGCTGGGCTTGAAATGGACACTTGCCAGAGAAGTGTCTTTTACTGCCCTCAAAATTACCCACATCTTGACATCACAAAAATATCTGTTCATTGGATTTTGAGAGGCCTGATACTTAAATGTCCAGCCTTCTGCTCTGTGTTATTGTACCCGAAATACCAATTTCACTAAGCATCCTCTATTTCTACGCCCAGTCTACAACACAGAAAAGGGCTGACCTACGGATTTGGGGAGTAACATTTGGCTCAGCAGTGAGCTCATCAAAAGGGGACCCAGCAGGTCACTCCCAGTTTTCAGTTTGTGTTTCTGTGGGATGATCACAATTCACTGCAATTTGTAGTTTTGTTCTTGGAAATAACGCAATATCCCTATGTCAGGACCCATGTGAGATTCAACTGTCTGTTTTATAAATCTGAGAGACTTCATAACACCGCTGGTCATATATCTGGGAGTAGAGTTCCAGTACCTAACACGGAAAATCTCAGATTCTGCCTTTCCAAATTGAAGTGCCAACAAACCGCAGCTGAGGTGCTATATCCACAAGCAGATCCAGAAATATCCCACTGATTGAACACAATAGGGCGGGAAGCCACGGCTTCCTGAGAAAGGCAGCAAATCCCATCTCCTGCTTCTCACTGAATTTTGAAGTCAACAGAGCCAGGAGCTGTTGTCTTGCACAGAAGCAACATGTCACCTACTCAGTGACTAGTAACATCTTCCCTCTTGAGCAGAAGGGCATGCGGAACTACATTCAGTGTCCGCCAGTAAATTTAACCTCCCATTTAGAAAAAGACAGTGGAATATCACTCTTGAAATATTAAAATTTTACACAAGCCCACACCTCTGCTGTTCAGAAGATAGTTCTAAAACCCAATGAGAAAATTCCTCTTTGAGGATGGGTCACACAGAGAAAATTACTGCTTACCATTACTAGAAATTACTTTTGCACAGAGAGCAGAACTCTGTGCTGAGGGTCAGAAGGTCTTAAGTTTCAAACAAAGCTGGTCAAAAATATTCTTTCCCACAATATATATTTAGAAAAAACTTTCTTGAATTAATGCATGAAAAATGGCAAACTTTTCCCTTTTGAGATTTTAATGAAAATTTAAAACTATGAAAAGCAAACTCTGTAACTCCTATTTACAAATTCATCAAAAGATTGTTTCATGGAAATATTTTTCTTCATGACATTCTGCATCAAAAAAAAAAAATTAAAACAGACTTTGAAATATGTTATTCTGAAAGTGAAATTTGCCATTTTTAAGTTATTCTCATTTCATTACCTTCATTGTTGAGGAGTATCAGGGAATGCGAGAGGGAGATTGACTGGTGGACCCACTCTCTGAGAGAAAGGGAACAGGTTGAGGCCCCACATAAATCAGAAGACCCCCTCCCCTCTCATCACCAGGCAGTAGGAGGGGATCTCAGAGAAGAGGGGGAATGGAAACAGGTCCCTGCTCGGGGAAGTATGCGAATCCCCTCCCGGCCCCTCCCACCTTCCCAGTTACCCCTGCAGAACAGGTATGGAGCCCTGCAAGAGGAACTGGCTGTTGGAGAGGAGGATGATACACCCAGGCCAGAAATGTTAGAACGACCAAGTCGCCATGGACCCAGCATCACAACTGGCTTCAAAAGGAAAAGCAGATGGGTCATCGTTGTGGGTGACTCTCTACTGAGGGGGGCAGAGGGGCCAATATGCCGTCCAGACCCACTTCACAGGGAAGTCTGCTGCCTCCCTGGGGCATGAGTCAGGGATGTGTTGGACCAACTTCCTGCCCTAGTAAACTCCTCTGACTATTATCCCCTTTTAGTATTTCAGGTCGGTAGTGATGAAGTGGGTAGAAGGAGCCCAAAATCAATTAAAAGAGATTTTAGAGCCTTGGGAGAGCTGCTTAAGGGATCAGGAACGCAAGCTGTGTTCTCCTCTACCCCTTCAGTGGCAATCACAAATGAGGAAATTAACAGGAAGAGGAAACAGGTCAATTCGTGGCTCTGGGACTGGTGTTATCGGCAGGACTTTGGGTTTTTTGATCATAGGTCGCTATGTGAGACACCTGGCCTGCTGGTGGCAGGTGGGATGCACCTGTCCCAGAAGGGGAAAAGAATTTTGGTGCACGAGTTAGCAGGGCTCATTGACAGGGTTTTAAACTAGATATGAGGGGGAAGGGGAGATAACTGGGCCTGTCAGGCTAAGCCCAAGGGAAGCATGCCAGGGCTTGAAGAGTGGTAGACTAGTGAGGACTCTCGCTCTGCCATTGAGAGAAGGGATAGATGTTCAGAAATCATGGTAGCACCTGAGAAGGGTCTGGTAGGAAATGGGGTCCACACACACAAAAAGGTGTTGGAATCATTAGCTCACCTGAAGTGTATCTATACCAATGCACGCAGTATGAGCAACAAACAGGGGGAGCTTGAAGCCATGATGCACCAGGAAAACTATGACATATTGGCTATCACAGAAGCATGGTGGGATGCCTCACACGACTGGAGTGCCACAAATGATGGCTACAAGCTCTTCAGGAGGGATAGATAGGAAAGGAGAGGTGGTGGAGTAGCCCTGTATGTTAGAGTGCTATGAGAGCTCGGAAATCAAGTATAGTGATGATGGGGTTGAGTGTGTTTGGATTAGGTTAAGGGTCAATAAAGCTGATATTGCTGTGGGAGTCTGCTTTACACCTCCCAACCAAAGCAGTGAGGTGGATGAAGCTTTCTATAAGCAGCTGGGGGAAATCTCGCAGTCACTTGCCGTTGTTCTTTTGGGGGACTTTAACCTCCCAGATATCTGCTGGGAATACAACACAGCAGAGAGGGAACAATCCAGGAGGTTCCTGGAATGTGTGGAAGATAACTTCCTCACACAGCTGGTAAGTGAGCCAACCAGGGAAGGTGCCCTCCTGGACCTGCTTCTTGTGAACAGGGAAGAACTTGTGGGGGAAGTAAAGGTTGGTGGCTGTCTAGGGCACAGTGATCATGAGATGATTGAGTTTTTGATTCTTGGAGAAACAAGGAAAGGGGTTAGTAAAACTGCCACCTTAGGCTTCCGGAGGGCAAACTTTAACCTGTTCGGAAGACTGCTTAACAAAATCCCTTGTGAGGCTGCCCTGAAGGAAATAGGAGCCCAGGAAGGCTGGACATACTTCAAGAGAGAAGTCTTAAAGGCACAGGAACAGGCTGTCCCCCTATGCCGAAAAACAAATAGGCAGGAAAGGAGACCAGCCTGGCTAAATAGGGACCTTTGGACCTCAAGAACAAAAGGAGAGTCTATGACCTTTGGAAGAGGGGGCAGGTCTCTCATGAAGACTATAAAGATGTAGTGAAGCTATGCAGGGAGAAAATTAGGAGAGCCAAAGTGCAGCTAGACCTCAACCTAGTTACAGCCGTTAAGGATAACAAAAAATGTTTCTATAAATTCATTAACAACAAAAGGAGGATTAGGGAAAGTCTCCCTCCCTTATTGGATGCAGAGGGAAACATTGTCACAAAGGATGAGGAAAAGGCTGAGGTGCTCAACGCCTACTTTGCCTCAGTCTTTAGCAGTGGAACTAGCTGTTCCCTGATCACCCAGCCTCATGAGCTAGGACACAGGGAGGGGAAGCCGAACAAGGTCACCACAATTAAAGAGGAAGTGATCAGTGACCTGCTACACCTCTTGGATGCGCACAAGTCTATGGGACCAGATGGGTTACATCCAAGAGTGCTGAAAGAGTTGGCAGACGTGCTTGCCAAGCCACTTTCCATTATCTACCTGAAGTCATGGATAACTGGGGAGGTCCCAATGGACTGGAGGGTAGCAAATGTAGCACCCATCTACAAGAAAGGCAGAAAGGAGGATCCAGGAAACTATAGGCCTGTCAGTCTGACCTTCCTACCAGGGAAGGTCATGGAGCAGATCATCTTGAGTGCCATTACAAGTCATATAATGGACAAGCAGGGGATCAGGTGTAGTCAGCATGGGTTTATGAAAGGCAGGTCCTGCCTGATGAACGTGATCTCCTGCTATGACAAGATGACCCGATTATTGGATGAGGGAAAGGCTGTGGATATTATCTACCTAGACTTTTGAAAAGCATTTGACACTGTTCCCCATAGAATTCTCATGGGAAAACTGGCTGCTCATGGCCTGGATGAGCATACGATCTGCTGGATCAAGCACTGGCTGGACGGTCGGTCCCAAAGAGTTAATGGAGTTAAATCCAGCTGGCGGCCGGTCACAAGTGGTGTTCCTCAGGGCTTGGTGTTGGGACCATTTCTGTTTAAAGTCTTTATTGATGATCTTGGTAAGGACATAGAGTGTATCATCAGTAAGTTTGCAGATGACACCAATTTAAGCGGTAGTGTTGATCTGCATGAGGATAGGGAGGCTCTACAGAGACACTTGGATAGATTGGACCGATGGGCCAACGCTAATGGAATGTGCTTCAAAAAGGCCAAGTGCCGGGTCCTGCACTTGGGCGACAACAACCCCATGCATCGCTACAGGCTTGGGGAAGTGTGGCTGGAGAGCTGCCTGGCAGAAAAGGACCTGGGGGTTCTAATTGACAAGCGGATGAATATGAACGAGCAGTGTGCCCAGGTGGCCAAGAAAGCCAATGCCATCGTGGCTTGTATTAGAAATAGTGTGACCAGCAGAAGTAGGGAGGTGATTGTCCCCTTGTACTCAGCACTGGTGAGGCCACACCTTGAGTGTTGTGTCCAGTTTTGGGCACCTCAATATGAGAGAGATATTGAGGTGCTGGAGCAAGTGCAGAGGAGGGCAACGAAGCTGGTGAAGGGCCTGGAGAATAGATCTTAGGAGGAGCAATTGAAGGAGCTGGGACTGTTTAGTTTGAGGAAGAGGAGGCTGAGGGGAGACCTCATCACTCTCTACAACTACTTGAAAGGACATTGTAGAGAGGTTGGTGCTGGTCTCTTCTCACAGGTAATTAGCGATAGAACAAGAGGGAATGGCTTCAAGCTGCAGCAGGGTAGGTTTAGGCTGGACATTAGGAAAAAAGTCTTCACAGAAAGAGTGGTTAGACACTGGAATAAGCTGCCCAGGGAGGTGGTGGAGTCGCCATCCCTGAATGCGTTTAAGACTCATTTAGATGTGGTGTTGGGGGGTATGGTGTAAGGGAGAACTTTGTAGAGTGGGGTTGATGGTTGGACTTGATGATCCCAAGGGTCTTTTCCAACCTAAATGATTCTATGATTCTATTTCATGTCAGATCATATTATTATAAAAATAAGTCTGAAGCAAAATATTTCAATCATTTTTAAGAGAAAATACTTAACCATATGTTTTCGTTTCATTATAGAAAAAATACTTTTTTTCTCTGAAACATAACATCTAGTTCTCACCCAGGTAGATTATTTGTCCCACAGGCCCTAAGCATCCCTCTAAGTATAAATTTGTCATTAAAGAAGAAGAACAACAAGGTTTTTCTTCGCTTACAGCACTGGATTGAGGTCTAGCTGAGTTTAATTTTTTCAGAGTACACGTTTTATGTGGCCAAACTTGCTCAACACTGTCTACCTTGGGCTGCTTCCATTCACTTAAAAAAAATCTAATGGGACATCAAAGTGATGTGTGGTAATTATACCACTGAAAGTATGCTATTAGCAAATATTAGCTTTGTATTTGCTAACAGATGATATAATAAAACAGCTATGGTTATGGAATCGCTACTAGTATAAATGGGATGAATTCTTCCAATGTTCATAATTGCTTTGTGAGGTTCCAGGAAAACATATGCATGCGTTGGTCAGGATGTACTTATGATGTCCTGTCTGTATTAAACATTGCAAATCATGCCTGACAAATTTGGTGGCCTTCTACAACCGGGTTAGAGCGTTGGTGGATAAGGGAAGAGCAACAGAAGTCATCTACCTGGACTTGTGCAAAGCATTTGACACTGTCCCACACAACATCCTGGTCTCTAAATTGGAGAAACATGGATCTGATGGATGGATCACTCAGTGGATAAGGAGCTGGCTGGACAGTCGCACTCAAAGAGTTGTGGTCAATGGCTCGATGTCAAAGTAGCAAGCAGTGACGAGTGGTGTTCCTCAGGGGTCTGTCTTGGGACTGGTACTATTTAACATCTTTGTTGGCAACATGGATGTTGGGATTGAGTGCACCCTCAGCAAGTTTGCCCACAACACCAAGCTGTGTGGAGCAGTCAACAAGCTGGAGGAAAGGGATGCCATCCAGGGTGACCCTGACACGCTTGAGACTCGGGCCCGTGCAAACCTCATGAAGTTCAACAAGGCCAAATACAAGGTGCTGCACGTGGGTCAGGGCAATCTCAAGCACAAATACAGACCGGGAGGAGAGTGAACTGAGAGCAGCCCTGCTGAGAAGGACTTTTAGGGTGTTGGTGGATGAGAAGTTCAACATCACCTGGCCATGTGTGCTCGCATCCAAGAAGGCCAGCCATATTCTGGGCTGCATCACAAGAAGCATGGCCAGCATGTTGAGGGAGGTGATTCTGCCCCTCTACTCTGCTCTCATGAGACCACACCTGCAGTACTGCATCCAGTTTTGGGGCCCCCAACATAAGGACATGAACGTATTGGAGAGAGTCCAGAGGAGGGCCACGAAGTTGATCAGAGGGCTGGAGCACCTCTCCTATGAAGACACACTAAGGGAGTTGGGGTTGTTCATCCTGGAGAAGAGAAAGCTCCAGGGAGATCTTATAGTGGCCTTCCAGTACATAAAGTGGGCTTACAGGAAATCTGCAGGGGGACTTTTAACAAGGATATGTAGTGATGAGGGGTGATGTCTTTAAACTGAAAGAGGGAAGATCTAGATTGCTGTAAGGAAGAAATTCTTTACTGTCAGGGTGGTGAGACACTGGAACAGGTTGCCCAGGGAAGCTGTGGATGCCCCATCCCTGGAAGTGTTCAAGGCCAGGCTGGTTGGGGCTTTGAGCAGCGTGGTCTAATGGGAGTTGTCCCTGCCCAGGGCAGGGGGTTGGAACTAGATGATCTTTAGGGTTTCTTCCAACCCAAACCATTCTATGATTCAATCATTCTATGACTCTATTTTGTAAAAGTTTTTAGAAATTACTGGGAAAAATAGTTATATTCCACCTAAAAACAAAAGAGACATTAGGATCTTACGATACTTAAAATTTGATATCAGCTTCTGGCTACAGAACATAGCTATCATAACCTTTTAAATTCTGTCTCTGTTAAAACTTCTTTAAAATTATAAGACTACTAATCAGAACTTGAATTTGGAGACCTATTCTATGTACTAGGGGTATATCCTCAACATACAAACACTAGGGGGAAACAACCTTCCTTACTCTGCGGAATTTCTTGAAGTTAACAGCTGTAACCAGTAAAAATAAAATTTTAATTTTTTTGTAAATTAGGCCTGTTTTTTGCAGTTAAATGAACTATGCAGCCAATTGTTTCAAAATTAATAAGAAAATGCACATACTCAACTAAGTAGTGCTGAAAAAATCTGTCTTTCCAGGAAGAATCTTAGCACTTTCTCAGAAATCCCACACCTTTAACGTGTCTTACATTTTGTGAATTTCTGTTCCTCAGTTTTGGAGTACGTATCACAGTAAAAACTTTGTCTGGCACCTAATAAAATAGCTATCTTGATAATTTACTTTAGCTAATGCCGAGAAAATAGTGGTGCACTGAATTCCAAATGAAGTATTAATAGCAAAATAAATCATTTTTAAGTCATGAAATTCCAAAAACTGTTTTTTTCAGTGTGGTTATTCAGTCTCATGGTATATGTCACATTTTTATGATATGGATGACTAAATTAAATTCTGCATGTAACAGGGAGAAAAGGTTTCGGAATTATTTCATATAAAAAGCCAAAGCATACGTCTGCGGTTTTCAGCAACGTCCACCTAACACTCTGGAAAGTAAAAGTCTGATGAGATTAGGTGTACAATTTTGCCTGTGAATATATGAATAACCTGAACAGCCAGGTCGAGCTCTATGGTCACTGAGGTCAAGGAAAGGATTCTTTTCACAGAGAGTGGAAAGGCATCAGCGTTTCTGGACAACCTGCACACACACTTGCATATCTGCATCCCTGTTGTTTCACAAAGTCACTTGAAATTACTGGTTCTATTTCCACGGCTTTCATCTGACGCTACCCGCATATCTGAGCAGCTGAAGACGAGGAGAAGACGGTGTGAATGCTTGTCCTCAGCTGCTTGATGGTTCTTAGGCATCATGTTTTCTGCAGTGTAGAACTCAATCATCTATTCCTAAACAACTAATTTCCAGATAACTAATCCAGAATTACACTGTCTTTCATTTATGGCTCCTTCAACTAGGTGTTGCTGCTTCTTAAAGATCCCCACTGCAAGCTTATCTGTCAGTCACTCTAGTGTGAGCAGCATGACATACACTGTACATAAACGATATTTGTTCTGCAGCCATTGCGAGTTTCTTCGCAGTACTTCATCATTCGATTCTGTTTTTCTGGGCCAGTTTTAGCCAGGATCTGGTTTCTATCTCCTTAAGTCCGGGACTATTTCCTCTTTTTTTTAAGTTTCTTTTAGTAGCCGAGGCCAAGAAATTCCAGCAGGAGGTGCACCTGTTTATAGCTAGTTTGAATTTGACAGAGTATAACTCTATTAGATGGGAATGTGTATGTGTGTGTTTTTCACATTGCACCAAAAAAAGATGAGGATAACATTTTTCACATTAAAATTATCATTTTCATTTTAGCTGTGTCATATCATGTAGATGTTGTTTTTCTCCAAATATTTTAAGCATAAAGTGTAAAATTTGAGATGACAACTTCAACTAGAAATTCTGACCAATGGGAATAGTGCGATATGACCTACTATAAAATAGTTAAAGCAGTCACCTTTACATATCCCAGGTCCAAAAGGCATTTTCATGGAAAATCAGAAGAGCAGCATGTATCTAGCCCAGATTTCAACAGGTTAAGTTAATCACGTTTCACTCTACTTTTAAAATCAGCTTTGCAATTGACTATAAATGCACTATATAGTATGTAGCATTCAAGTCTCATGAAGTTCTGAGACGCTTAAAATCTGACCCCAGAAAGAAACAGTACACTTATCTGGACTAAAAAAAAAATATTATTCTGTGATGAAATAGCACAGGAAACTTGCAGTAAATGCAAACTTGGATAGAACAATTAATTCTTTGTGGGATCTGCATGACTTTCCATGCCCAGCTTCTGTGACAGTCATAGTCAGAGCACACTTTAAAGAACTCTAAGGGAAAGACCGAAGGAGCATTTTCAATTCTGCATGAAATGTATTACACAGCACCAATACAATGGACTTCAAGTTTTGCGCTGTGGGGCAGAAATAGAGTGCAGAATAGCTTCTTTGCAGTCTTTCTTTGTTTTGTCTACTTATCATATACAGTTTAAGACAGACGATATTTTGGAAATATTCAGTAGGCGGCTACTAGTGCTAACTAATTTCATTAATGGGTTTATCACTTTTTACACCTGCTGTTCAGGTTCATTATTTAACTTGCTGTGAACAACAACAGTTGTTCCCTTGTCAGGGAATCTCTCATCCAGCAGAAAGTCTTATCTCACGTCAATGGCCCTGAGAGGCAGATGATGGGGGAATTGGTTTGGCAGAAGTGTGATAAAAGTGTGACATTCCACTTAATGATTATGTTTTCATTGAAGTAGAAAATTCCACATTTCACTAGTACCATTTAATGGCATCTGGAAGTGGTTTTCTTTCTAACCAGGCCATTGGAGGTCTAAGCTGAGTAGGAGCAATTGGTCATTCTGCATTTTAGTGAGGGCCATAACAAAGTGGTCTAATGTAGAGATGCCTCTGACCTAGACCAATGAAAAATTTTTCCAGCTCTATTAGCATCAAGTTAGATAAAGGTTATTCTGCTCTATGAACAACTGTCCCCCCTCCACACACATACACAGAAAAGTGGGATCATTCCTCGATCATCCCAGCCTGCTTCCACTGTGTCTGAAAAAGGTTGAGAACTCACAGGAAGCTTTTTATGTCTTTCCCCACCAAGTGCATGTCATTTCAGCAAACAGATACAATTTGATAAAGGCTCCTTATAAGAATTATTATGAGCATTTTATTTTAGAGGAGGAAAAATGAATAACTGTTTTCCCTTTCCTTTGTGGCATGCAAACTCCCTTACATTTACACATTATGCAAACTTCAAGGAGGAAGCAGTTAGCGTGTCAGAGAACCAGCAATGATAACACTTGAGCGGAGCAGTCTGTAGCAGTCTCTTTAGTTTCACGACAGGCACATTAGTCTGGATGTTAGCTGCTTCTCCTTAATTGGATTGCTTGCATAAATTGCAATACAAGGTGGACATGTGATAGCTTTCTTTTTCACCAATCAGTCATGTCAAGAGAACCTTATGTATTTTATATAGAAAGTAGAAAAAATGATAATTTGAAGAGATGAGAAGATGGTGCAGGGTAAAAGCTGATATTCTTCCTTTATAACAGATAGCCCCAAGTTGTAGAGGCCATTATTTCTTGCATTTTCAGAGCAAATGAACTTGACAGATGGCTGTGTCACCTAAACCCCTACCTACCAACTTGATTATGCAGAAAACAATACAATAGAAAAGAAATCATTACTGAAGGAACCTGGTTAGTCCACAGAGGGCTGAGCGGTGCAGAAGAACAAAATTACAGTTGTGGAATTGAACAGCAAGAATACATTTAACATAAAGTGGGTTACAGCAAGGCAATCAGTCATGGCTAAAGCTATTGTCTGGGCTTGCTTGCATGGTATATGAAGTAATCTGTCATCTACCACTGAATTTATGCTTAGTTTATAGTAGAAAAATACAAAGGTTTTGCCAGGGCATGTTCTGGTAGTCTTAAGTAGCTCAACTATGGATCTATGAAATTAAAATTATGGGAATTCAGGACATTTTTCTGTTTTCAATGTGTTTTGGAGGACATTAACGCCAAAGTAGTTTCTTCTCCCTTCTCCTTTGTTACTTAAACATTAACCAAATCACACTACTTAAAGAAAGACAAAGAACACCGGGCAAGACAGATACTCAGCACCAGTCCAGGTTATACAGCACTATCATTACTCCATAAAAAGTTACACTAGATTTTCTAGAAGTCTGCGTATGGAAACTATGGAATGACATCCTACAAGAAAGGAACAGAACAGGGCAGCACCAATTGCTAGTGGTCCAGTCCCCACTTTGTTAATTATTACACATTCCTTGCAAAAAGATAATATATCTTATCAGTATTATTACTATTTATCAGAGGTGTTATTATATGATCTCATACATCATTTGCAACAAAATGGGCTTCCAGTCTCTTTCTGTTCCTCTCAACAGTTTCAAGCTATACTATCTACTACTATATGCTTGAGGGCTTACCACCTGGTAAGCCCTCATGTTAACTAATTATTTCAATTAGCTACTTTTGAAATAACCCATATCTTCTAGTATGTCATTAACACAATTGAAAATATCAGTTTTAGCATGCCATGTATTCTATACAAGTGTAAAGTTCAGTTCCTTTCATTTTGCAATTCCCTTTCAAAGAGATGTTGACAAAAATTCACATCCTCAACAGAAAATAATTCTTTTTTTGCTTTTTTTTCTTGGTGCCACTGTTGCATATTTTGTTCATAACATCAAGGTAACTTGCTATAGTAGTGATAACCAGGTTTTATTGGGTTTTTTTTTTTGGTTTGCCCTGCAATGAAGATTAAATATTATGACTTCAATTTATTCTAATTCTTTTTCATTAAACAATAATCAGGTCATGAACCAAAAGAACAAACACAGCTAGGTTAGAAATATCTTCATACAGGAGACTCAAATTTGATAGATGTTGTCTTCAGTACTCAAACTTCATTCTGTAAATTAGATAAAGCCTGGATTTTCTCATTGCACTTACTCATTAAATAATGCCTTAACTTTTGTAAAAGCTTCAGACAACTAAAAAACTATTGGTGAAAGAACAATAAAAAAGAAACCCTGATACCTGTATTATCTATGAATCAATTCATTAATGTAAAAAAAAAAAAAAGACAAAAAGGGGAAAGGCATTAAGTCTTTTACTTAGGGGAAAAAAATAATCTCTCAAATATAAAACCCCAAACTGGATATATACATTATTTTTTTTAATTCAATCAGCAACTCTTTTGATGATAATTATTTAGCTATATGCCAGCTTTCTTACTCTTTGCATAGTGAATTTACACAGTCACTATACAGGTACATCTCAGTAACTACATGTTAGGACTCAACTGGCCATAAAAACACAATCAGAGTACATAGATTTGCAACACCATCAAATGACTTTCCTCTGTAGTGCTGCTTGGAAAGAAGTGTTTCTCAGTACATCGTGGTTCCTAATCTACCAAGAGGGAAGCCACACCACCCCTTTCACCTTCTTTGTACAACATCTTTCTTTCAAACACAACATTATATGGATTATAAAGGTAAAGAAAAAGACTCACAGATTAGCTAGGTTTTAAACACACCTATAATCACCCTGCACCTTTTCCTCCTCACCTCATTCCTTCTCTCATTCGTGTGGGCTCTATGCCCAGGATTAATACCAGGTGTGTTTATTCACAGATGGGTGCATTAAAAAGGCTTGATGCAGGTGGTGGAGAGTCAAGGCTACTGGGAAAAATTAAGGGAGTGGGGAAAAATCTCTCTCTACAGAACACATAGTGTATTTCTCTCACAGAAATAGTTCTTCTCTGTCAAGTGCCAGGTTTCTTTGGCATTCAGTATGTGCATGACCAGTTCCCATGTTTTTCTCTCTCTTTTTGTGAGCGTCACACACTGTCATCACTGAAAACCCACCCCAGTGGCAGTTCACCAAGTGCCCAGGAGCAAGAGTCTCACTCCCAGAACTCCTCAACGTCCTGAGGAAAAAACAAAAAACAAACAAGAAAGAGGATGGAGTCTCAAAAAAAGAAGAATCTCTGTCTTCATTTCTCAGCCCCTTCCAAGCCCCTTGCTACCATATTAAAACCGTTTTGCTCAGCTAAAGCCAAGCACTCTTTCAGAGCTTTTTTTCCCCTCAGTATGTGATCCAACCTCTGCAGATGAAGTCTTCAATATTTCCCCAGTGCTGCAATGATTAGCAGCTCAAACAGCTCTACCACATCTACTTTGGAGGCTTGTGTCTCTTCACCTGGACTCAGGTCCAAAGATCTAATAGTTTTTGGAATACCCTGGGGTTTGAGCCTAATTTAAGGGACCAGTGAAGAGTTCCCATCCTGCTATGAGGGGTTAGGAACAGCTAGTTGAATAGGGCTCACATATAATTTGTTTTTTCTGGCCCAGAAATGCTGTCTGCAATCTTTCTGTATTGGTGCAGGATTTCCAGATCTCTACCAGGTTCAACAAAATTAATGTTTTTGATAGTACTGACATACAAGCAGAAACCCCACACTTGGCAGCAGAATAGCCCAAGAAAACCAGGTATTTAATAATGAAAACTTATGTACAGAGACTAGATGTAAAACAAAGGCAAGATATGCATTAAGTATCTTGAAAAAAAGAAGCTTTACCATGTGAAGTTTTCTGAGTCCTGAGAAGTACATGAGCAAATAAAGAAATAAGATCTGTAGCCTGAACAGGGCAGTTTAGACTATAACTACTCATTTGGATGGGGTTTTGTCATGAAGGATACTGGGGAAATACCTGTCCCCAACAAATTTTAAGCACTGCCACAAGGAGACACAGAAGAAAAAAAAGAAAAACAAGACATCATCCACTTTGGAGTTCAAATTCCCTTAAGCAACTGTACAACTGACAAAAACACACGATTTCTATTAAAAACAGAGAAAGTGAGCAAGTTAAATGACTCAACCACCTTCATAAGTGCTGACGCTGGTTACTGCAGAACAGAAAGGCCTATTTTGGTGTCTAATGTACCAAGAGAATGTAGATTAAAAACACAGATTGAAAACTTCTAAAAGAATTTGCTAAAAACACCTTCAGTACTGAAACTAAGCCAGATTTTTCCCACTCTACTGAACAGTAACTCTTCTTATCTAGCCTCAATGAACATGATTTCTTTATCGTATCCAGAATTTAGACACACACCCATCCCAATATTGATATTATACATACACTTATTTACCTATGTACTGGTAAAAGTCCTAAATATAGTAATGTTTTTCAGTCATTGATTCCTATTCAGCTCATCTTTGCAAAATTATATTTAACCTTCCCATCATTGCTCCATTTCTGAACTCTTCCTCCTTCCAAAAGATCATCAAGATGTTCCATGAGAAACTCAGAGGTTGCAAACACGCAAGGAAAGAACACACGTTTTCAAAGACATCTCTGTAAGTCATTGGAAGGCAATGTTTCAGCATCCAAAATGTGAAGGCCATTGTGGGGATACACCTGACATTTAGGTAGGAAAAAACAATTAAATTCTAGAGACTGTATTTATGAAATCATTGATCTATGTCTGCATCACCTCAAATCCTGTATCGGACCGGGATAAAGAATCTTACAACTAGGTTCAAAACAAGTTCTCTTTTTCCCTCCTTGCTTATTAAACCTTGAAAGAACTTAATAGTTCACTTAATTTCCAATAAATTAAATTAGTTCATAAGTAAAATATTTCAAACATCAAGAAAGTCATTCTATTTTTCCCAAAAAGCTCACAGCCTGAGAACTAGCAGTTTAGCACAGCTTTATCAAGACCATCCCCCTAGCTTCCTGATTTCAGATACTTTACTCCCCTCCTTTCATATGATTCAGACTTTTGCCAGAGCAACCCACTCTTTTGCTGCTCAAATTCCCAATATCCGTCAGATTAATGCCAGGATAGGATGTAACAGTGATCCTCTTCTGCTGATGCACTCTGAACAAAAAATCTCTCTCATTTAAAACTAAACAGCAGATTACAAGATTCACAGTCTCCCTCCTCTAACCTCTGTCTGTGTTTTTACTTCACCCAGGGTAGATTTTGATCTTGCCTTTGTCATTTCCTGGTGTACTTTCAGCCCTGCACCTGAATCAAAGACACATGTTCCTTTTAAGCTAAAAATTGCTTTGAGGAGCAACTTCCCTTATGCTTCACTCTCATATGCCACACAAGTGGCATATCAGCCACTTGTTCATCTCAATTTTGATGTATTTTTCTGTAGGGTAAATAATCCAAAACTTTTCAGTTACTGCATGAAAGGAACATATATGTGATTAATTGTTCTATTTAATATTATTAACCTACTAGGGATATTTTTATTTAGTTTAGTGGATTGAGTGTTCACGCAATTGCAAAATCTGGAGATAAGACAAATATCACCTAGTTAATATCACCTGGTTCCTCTCCCTAACAGGATACAGTTATACCCAGATGTACGTCAGATAATGGTTGTTCATCTTGCTTTAAATAAACAATCTCACCTTGAAGTTCATGCCCTGTCATTATCATACCAATTACTTATATTACTGTTTGGAATTTTTATTTAAAAGACTACTTTTTTTGCTCTACACTGAATCTGCAAACACAATTAATGACATGAAGTTGACCTGATTGTTCGCACATTTTGGAGCTGACGAAGTGCACAGGTCTACCCCTTCAACAAGTAATATTTCACTGGCCACATCTCCCTTGCTTGTGTGCTGCTGGACCTGGGAATTTTTCAAAACCAGCTAGCCCTGAGACTAGCTTGGGCTGCAGGAGTTTTATAGACAACTCAAGCTACAAGTTCTATTTACCTTTTGTAACAGGTGACATTGGGACCATTTACAGAGACTCCCAGTTACCAGTATTAAGGCAGATGAGATTCCTAGAAAAAAAAAAAACAGTCTGGGGCATCATTCTGTGCCCATTGACATGGGAACTACATGCAGGATGGGTCATTCTAATGGGTAGCACGTGAACCTGTTTTCTCCTCAATATGTGTACAATTGTATGTATGCACATACACATGTATCCCTATGTATCCTATCCTATGTATCCCTACGTATCCTAATCCCCTATGTACAATATGTCAATGTGAAACTGGCACAGCTGTGGTAACTAAATATCTGTCTTTCTGTCATTATTTCCTTGCTGAAATCCACTTCTAGAAATGAGTAAGTACATGAAATGTTCTATGAATTAAATTTCTCATAACACATACACATAACTATGTCTAATTATTGCTTTTGTAGTGGCTGGGGTGCAGTAACTTGTTCTCTTCACCAGTAGGCTTCAGAAGAGACAAAATTGCAGGATTTGGTCCTGTCACTGCCTATGCATGTCTTCTGCTTGTAAAAATGTTAATTGTATACCTTGTCATTGGCTTCTAAAGATGAATCTCACCTTGCTCTTAGAGTCGAAAAACCACTAGAGTTTGCAACTTAATTCTCCAAAGCTTTTCTTCATATTCTACAACATGCTGCAAGGCAGTTCACGATTCTTAGTTGTTCACAGCATTAATTTACTTTATTGATGACATCATCAGTATTTTGCCACTGTAAAGTGTAGTTGTCCTCAGTAAAGCTGACCATGGAAGTTTTGAACATTGATTTTTTTATTTTTTTTTCCCCTTCTGTAGCACAAGCGAATGATTTATCATCTTCTTTTGGGACATCAGCCAGAGGCAAGAAATAGCTCTAATAACATACTCTAAAGTGACTTATACTGGCTGTGTGTTTAAAAACCTGGTCAAGAAACGTGCTGTACCAGGACATAGGAACATCAACCAGCAGCAAAGACAGGAAAGCTTTTTAAACAAATAAATGACACCTGACTCACACCAAACACAGAACCCACTTTTCTTTCCAAAAGCTCAGAGACGTCTTTCACTTGTCTTTGAATGTATAACATTTTGAACTCATTTTTTATTATTTAAAAATCTCTGAACAGAAATATTGTGAAAATGCATCTCAAAATCAGGAAAAGGTAGAATAAAACACAAGTTTCATTTAGAAACTTCCTTTCTCAATAAGGGTTTAGATTTTGCCCTCACTAATTTTTTTAATTTTCTTTCCTTGACATTGTATCACAATGCAATCCTGAAAAAAAAAATCTAAAGCAACAGCAAACAGAAAAATTACAACCATTGCACTACTTACAGAGTAAACATGAAAGCAAGTATGAAAAATAATTTCATAGGTTTCCTATCTCTTTGTTGCCTCAGTAGATTCATGCATGTGCATGCGTGAAAGAGAAACAGATTGGATGCAATTAGATGCTACATTTCCTTAGGTGACAAAGCTGGCTATTTCCTGATTTGTACAGCAGTCCCATAAGCCATCGTATTGGCAGTACTGATACAGCAGGAAAAGGAAAAACTGTAGTACCAGGATGGGAACAAATGACAAAATGTTAGAGGAAATAGGGCCCCCTTATGCTGGAGGGAGAGGAAAAAAAGCAGAGGAGGAATGCATTTCACAGATAAAAACTAATTTTAATTGAGGAAGCAGCTAGAAATAATTTACAAGCAAGTTTTTAAATTGGTCTCAGAGTTATAACACTTCTAACATGCAAAAAGCCCAGAAATAAAAAGCGGGAAATATATACATTTTCACTTTGCATATGTGCAGTCTAAGCAAAAAAAAGATGCTTCAGGCACATGTCGGTAAGTAATGACAAACATTTACATTAACTGCATTTGCTCTCCTTCTTATTTGCTTCCCTACGTATTTACTTGAAGAAATTTTTGGTCTCCTAAATGTTCATTTGAAAAGACTGCAGCCCAAAGATGACGTGTTTATAAACATGTTATGAACTTTGTTTACGTGCATAAATGCAATTTATTCTGGGACTAAAGTGAAATCATTTTGGACAGGACAGGAACTCTTTACGTAGGTAAAATCATTCAGTTATTCATACAGTCATCCATATACACTACCAGCAGGCCATATTTTTAGCTGAGGTAAATGGGTATGACTTTATAGTTACATAATGCATCTCACCTCCATATTCTGATGTTTCTTCCTCGTATAGATAGATTAAAAATAACAATACTGTGTTTCTAGGAATTCAAATATTCAAGAGAATCAATTTCTTTTCTCCCAGGCTGTAATACCGACACATAACACTTCCTGATTATTTTTTTTTAATTACAATATATTCAACCAAAAATAAATTATTTTAAATTATCATTAGCTTATTGTAGTAGTAAATATTTGCATAAATTCAGATAAAACATGTTACAGACCACTAGGGTCCAGTCTATGGTAAATCTCATAAACACCAGCTTATGATAAATAAAATAAAAGTTTTAAATGCCTTTTTTTAAACTGTTTCTATACGGCAAAAATTATCCTACAAAAATAGAAATAAGGTATTGCTTCTGCAAGAGTGAAATCACTAATTATTTTTCACCAGAAATGCATCAGCTGAGTATTTTGACATTTACTGGGATTTGTCTTCTCTTTGAAAATTTGTCAAGTTTTCTAAAAGCTATTCAGAAGCCTTATTTCTCTTTAGAAATAGCAGTTCACCACAACTCATACCCTATTTTGTCAACTACCTCTTCTATTATGTCCTTTCAAACACAGCAGAAGCACAGAAGTTATGTATTATTACTCCTTCAGGCATTGAATCTTCTTAGTGAGAGAGTTCAGTGTCTCATCAGTCCACCAGACCCTCTCAAGCTGTACTTACTTGCTGTAGAATAATGGTGCTCAGTGAATATTCTCAAAAGTCCCTTCTCCCTCCTGTTTACCTTGTGAGGATGAACAGGTTTTAAATGACAGTTTTCACTCTGTTTGCACAACCATTTCTGCTGCAGAAATTACTTGGAAGCAAATGAGTCGGCCACCAAGAAGAGAAATTCTCTTCCTTTCCTCTGCACAGGACCCTAAGGAAAATCTCTGCCCCTCATCTAAGGGGATTCGCATAGGTTGGGGAAGAGCAGGTTAGTGCCGGCTGTGCACTTGATATGAGCACCATCTGGCAGTTGCAGGGTAGGATGACTCTGGGGGAACACTGTCAAGAGCACTCTGCTGCTGCTCTAAAGAGGAGTAACATCAACATCTTGCTAGAATATGCTGCTGGTTTTAGCATATGTGATAACAGACTGAGACTGGACATGACCACTTCTTATGGGACCACATTTCCCCAGCTGATGGGGGATCCATTTCTGTCTTTGTACTACAAGAAATCTGAGTTTGGGATTTATTCTCCTCTAGCCCTGCTTAAGCACACAAACCAGTGCCCTGATTGTTTATCTTCCAAATCCACTGGGCTCCAAGATATGCGCCACAAACTTTAAAGGTTTTCAGGTTACAGTGTGTAAGATATATCAGCAAGTTACAGAACTGAATCCAAAGGAATACTTCTTTCCTGACAGAAGAGATAAGAAGTCCTGAGGCAGATTGGTTTTAACATACAAGATGCTGTAATAAACCACTTCCCAGATGTTTCTTGGAAAAGAAGTCAAAGCAGGAAGCTACCAGAGGCAGCCTACACAAAGAATAATCACAGGAGCAGATATTTGTTTCCAAAGTTAAAATCAAATACAAATCTTGAGCTCCAACATGATCTTCTGCTTGTAGTCTTTGTCCCACCTGTTACATACTCACCTCCATCCTTCACGTGTAGACGTTAGGTATTGGTCCTGCAGATCATTGTCTGGTCTTATACAGCAATCTTCTGGGGCGGGTGGGGGAGGGCGGTAAAAACCAAAACAACCAAAACAAAAACAAAAACCATGCGGAAAAAAACAAACAAATGAAGAAAAGATGACCAGAAGAACTGGGGTACACCTGTTCATGTCACTTGAAAGTATAACGTAAAAAGAATTCATCCCAAAATATCAACTTGTTGAGGTGAACACTGGGATAGGGCAAGTTTTAGTTACTGAATTAATAGAGAGGTAAGTAAATAAATTTACATCCTTCTATTTAAGTCCCACACACTTGTAAGATTCTTTCCACAACTACAGATGAGTTCATATACCAAAAATCATTCAGCAACCCAAGAAAGGACTCTAAGTCTGCTGCATTTCCTAGGTCGTATTATGTACTTCATTGTTTCTAGGGCTGGATTCACAACAAAGTAATTAGTATTAATTAGAAGTTATCATGTAAGAGTAAACATTGTCACATAATTGTGAACTTTTTATACTTATTCAGTACTCACTATCAAAGGAGTGAGACAGCCACCATTTAAGACCAGGCTACTGAAATTCTCTCCCTCTTGTAAAATTCTGACCAAAATAAACCTAAGGAAGCCTATAGCATCATTATTACTGAATAAACTCCATTTTACCTTCCACTAAGGAGCTCAGTGTTTCTAGCCTTAGTGAACAAAATATCTTTAGAAGTTATAAGATTTCTATGATTTCAGGTTGTGGCTCTGAGAAACACATCTGATTCCTACTACTGAGCTAACAGGGAAATTTTCATCCTGGAAGCAGCAAATTGTAGTCATTTGCGGGGCGGTGTTCTTTCTGCTTCTTTCATACCACAATATTATAAAAGCAAAATTACATTTTGACAAATGAGACTGTTTTCAAAGTGTTTGAGTTTTGAAAGGACAGAGGACTATAATTCTTCTCTTGAAAAATTTAAAATTTTTCAACTAAAGTGTCTTTGGTGTTGCAGTAGATTTCTTGCAATCCTCTGATAAAATTATATAGGATTCTGTTGTAAGATAGCTCTAAAAACACGTATAGAAAGTGATGTTTAATTTTGAAAGCTAGTGTTCCTGGTGAAGAAAAAATCATAAAAGCTCCGCAGAGCTTCAGAACCGCAGGCCTGCCTTACACCACTTGCCACCAGAAGACCTTGTCCTCGTTTTTACAAGCAAGTACCAGACCTGACCTGTTAGTCCATTTATGTAAATAATAAGTCCAATTCCCATTGCAAGCTCCTGCTAAAGCTGTGCCATTAGAGCCATCGTGTCATTTAGGCAGTCAGTGGAGAATCAAAGACTGCCTGTGCTGCAGCAGCCCACTGTTATGTTTCTAAGAAAATGGGCTCTTAAAAAAGGAAATGTCACACCGCAGTGTGAGAGATAAACAGAGGTATATCTTTAGAGCAGCAGGCAGGGACTGTAGAAACACTCTCTGTAAATGACTTTGATCCCCTAGTGTGATGAATCATGGAGTCGCAAATCCTTTTTAGCTAATTGCTATCAGCTTGTGAGATTTTTCCTTCCATGTTCAATATCAATTTTCAGGGCCATAGGAGATAGCACTTCTCCCCCGAGTCTGCTGGCGACTTACCGCTAAAACTGAACTAGCACCACTTAACAGTTTAAAGGGGGAAGTCATTTAATACGACACTGCTGCTAGTAACTAAAAGAGAAAAAATATTAGGGGCAAATACACGGAATAATAAACCGGTTTACCATCAATGACCTTCCTTTGAAAACTGTCCTTTCCATATCCACATAGTATCAGTGCAACTATCTCAAAGCAAAAGAAGCTTTAATTATTCAAAAGTGATAAGCTGGGACTTGGGAAAAAGGAGAGTGAAATTTGGTTATTTTTCAGTCTTAATGACTTCACCATTAAAACTGAAAATACAACAAACTTTTTAAAGACTCTGAACCATAGTATTGGCCTGAATGGGAAATTTAGAATATCCTTTCTACCAGTTAATTTTGAACAAAAAACATTTACAGCATAAATTTCACTCAATTTTTCACTTTCAGGACAATCTAATGAAAATGTATTAGATTTCCAAGGAGATTTATAGCTTTCTTCCCTGTTCAGTTCGATGGGATTTTTCTGTAAAAGTTCATCCTCACTGCTTAACCACAAAGTTATGCAGACCAGAAGTTACTTCTTTGAAGCATAATAACATAGGCATCTTTCCAGACTATAGAGGAACACAAATCCATGCAATATCTGAACACTGCCAGACTCTTAGAAATTCTGAATTCATATTTATCTCTTGGAATTCAGTAGCCATTGAATGCAGACAGAATCTCTGACAGTCAAAAACCTTGGTAACTAAACTTGGATTCAGTATCAAATTTCATGACACCTAAAATATAGACCTTACAGAAGAGGGAGAGAGCAAACTATTAGGCTAGCTGCCGAGGTGATTTTGTAAAGCTGAAAAAATATAGTGCCTCAAAAAAAAAGTCTAGGAAAGTTGGCTTGAAAAAAAACTAATTGAATTTACTTTTGGTGAATTCTTTTAAGCTGAATTTACACTGTTGTGCACGTTTCTGACAGCAACTCATTGGAATCGATACTCATAAATCACAGTTTTCCAGCCTAGATTAGGAATATTTTTTAAATCTCCATGTGAAAAAGCCAATAAGGTAATCCAGGGATTATACTCACCCATTTAAGGATAATATATATATATATATATCTCTCTAATATGTAAGTCCAATCAAGCCTAACTTCAGACCAAAATTGGTTTTATTTGTCGGTAGGCCAAGATTTGATCACCAAAATTATTCTGAGACAAATTTAAACAATAAACACTCTTGTTAGAAAATAAATAAATTAATAAAGACTCATTTGCAATTTATTCTTTCTTGGAAATTATTCTGTTTGTCTTCTTATCAAGAAAAATGTGTAATATTAAAGTAGAGATGCATTTCTTTGAGGTGGGATAGACTTCAAAGATGGAAATGAGACTAAGATCATAGGATTTTAACATATAGACTGAAAACATAAAATATAAGTTGAGACAATGTTTTACCTTTAGCCAAGAACCCAGACTCTGAGCTGGTATCCAAAGTAATTTCCTTCCTGAGGAAGCCAGATAACATTTTGAATACTTGCCCAAATTTTAAATGTTCTTCCTCAACTGTTTCTTATGGAAACTTCTTAGCACATGAAGCTACTGCATCTGCTCCCCTGCATGACATAATAGAGCAGGACACTCCTCAGGTTTCACCTTACATCTGGGTTCCACGTTACAGTGTTGATTTAACTTGTGTGTATCTTTTAATATACTTCACTAATTATCCAAGGGAGAATGCCAAATAAAATTTCTCATGGTTTTTCCCTTGTCTTGCTGACACCTTTTCTTGTCTGAAAGTTAACTCAAAAAGTTTAGCATGCCATCTGTGTGCCCAGATCACAGCATCATCACTGATGAATTCAAAGTAGCTGTATTCTGAAATTATACTACTGTGATCCATATAATAAGATATTGGCTCACAACTTGTTCATAAGAGAATTAGAATTAGTTCTTATTTCTACCATATGTACAAATTTGTTACTGTACAGGAGCAAGGAGAGGAGACCGGAGGATCAAAACCTTTCCTCAGAGAGAAAAATGTAGACGTTGAGTTTGACGTGACCTGGGGTCAAAGTCTGAGAAAGTCAGGCAAGTAATTTGACGCTAGGATCATCTGATTTCCCCAAAATATTGAACAGTTAAGTTCTGAAAAATGAGAAAAGAAAAAATAAAGCTGCAAAATTTTTGGACAGTGCAATCTGACTTACAGAAATTTCTTCAGAGCAGTTCTATTTTTAAAAACATTTTTTACTTTTTGAAGGAAATTAAGACAAAGTATTGTCAAGAAACATCACTAAAATGGAAGTCTTCAAGGTTGGATGAACAGATTTAGACAGACATCATTTCTTGATGATGGAAACAATTTGTACAATTTGCCACAGCTCGTGTTGCAAACTCAAAAACAGTACAAATACTGTGCTCAAGTAAAACCTGTTTGTTTGACCAAAACTGAATTTGCTTTTAAGCTAAAAAATAAAGTCCCTTGTGACAAAGGGGGCAGGAACATAGGTTGCACAAATTTTGGTGGGAAAATTTTGTCTGCTATCCTTTCTAATAGTAATAAAGTTATGCTGTTAGAGTATATCATGTGAGGAGCGATTGAAGGAGCTGGGACTGTTTAGTTTGAGGAAGAGGAGGCTGAGGAGAGACCTCATCACGCTCTACAACTACTTGAAAGGACATTGTAGAGAGGTTGGTGCTGGTCTCTTCTCACAGGTAATTAGCGATAGAACAAGAGGGAATGGGTTCAAGCTGCAGCAGGGTAGGTTTAGGCTGGACATTAGGAAAAAATTCTTCACAGAAAGAGTGGTTAGACACTGGAATAAGCTGCCCAGGGAGGTGGTGGAGTCACCATCTCTGAATGTGTTTAAGACTCGTTTAGATGTGGTGTTAAGGGATATGGTGTAAGGGAGAACTTTGTAGAGTGAGTTGATGGTTGGACTCGATGATCCCAAGGGTCTTTTCCAACCTAAACGATTCTATGATTCTATAATTCTATAATCCTTAATTTACAAAAAGAAAATACACAAAAATTTCAGCTGATCATACAACTCAATGAAGATTTCCACGCAATTTAACATTAATTCCAATTCAAAAAATCTGTACAATTTCAGCTACTTAAAACTTCCTCAGGTGAGATATGAATGAAGTTTGATTTCTCTCTCACTGGA
This sequence comes from Chroicocephalus ridibundus, assembly GCF_963924245.1. Lineage (NCBI taxonomy): Eukaryota > Metazoa > Chordata > Aves > Charadriiformes > Laridae > Chroicocephalus > Chroicocephalus ridibundus. The sequence continues at coordinate 100,859,393 of NC_086285.1, forward strand.
AGTGAAGACTGAATTGATGTTTCCAGGTTTTGAAATCAGGATCTAAGAAATCTCAGTATGATACTTAGTCAACAAAACTATTCTTCCAGGAGAATTTTACTGATGAATTTGAAAAATAGATTAAACAATATCTTTGGCTTATTACCTAAGCACTGAATCAACCCAATAATCACCAATGTGGAACTCTTCTAGAGAAGAACCAGTAAGAAGGCAAAAATATGTTTTCTTCCATGACAAAGGCAATGTATCCCACTTTTTCAAAAGCCAGTGTTGTTAGTACTAACATGTTAAACTCTTAAATACTCTTCTAACTGATTCAGAGATTTGTCCCAATTATTGCAGTAACTGTTTTAAAAAAGAAAAAAATTGCTTATGAAACAGTCTATCTAAATATAAAAAATTCATATATCTAAATCTGTATTTTGAAGAATTTGAAACAACAGCATAGTATTCCTTAAGCACAGATAAAATATTTTTTATAAACAGAGACACTAGCTTTCAGTTAAAATTGATCTTACAGTTGTTATACAAATTTTCTAATACAGTATACACAATTTTCCACCATTTATCTGCTCATAAGAAATTTATTTAGCAAAATAATGTTTCAAATAGCCAAGATGGTATCCCATCAGTAAAATTCCCCAGATTGTTAATGATATGAAAAAGTCTGAATTTTTGGATCTGCTCTGAGTTTGCTGAGAAAGTTTGAGTCAAGTATTTTAACGACTGTTCATTGTTTTTATTCAATAGCTACTTTAGTTGTCACTTTATAGAAATAATTTATAATGAAGTAAAGATGTACAAAAAAGGGCATTTGAGGTTTTAAATAAATGGGGGCGATAGTGCACAGGGTATTCTAGGACTCGCAGGGATGAGAGAATACCAGATAAAGTGATGCATCTCAGTAAGAGTGACACTGTGCTGTCAGTGAGAATCATTATTGGAGTTTAAAGGAAAACTGAGTTTACCCATTTTCCATCTTTTAAAAGTCTTGTGAAAGAGCATCTCTGGCAGCACTAACATCAAGTTCGTGCTGTTCAGCATCTGAGCAACTTCAGCATGACAAACCTTAAAAACCCCATCCTGCCCTGTATCTTCACTGTATAATTCTCACTGATGCTTGTGGGTGTCCTAGCTATACAGAGGGTAAAGGATAAGGTCACAGGATAATGAATTTAACTCTAGGTTTTTAAATGAGGGGGGCTGAGTTGTTGGGGGTTTGTCTTATCTTTTTTTTTTTTTTTAAATGGCATCTTTTTCTTCCTCAGGGAGATCTGCAGGCTGTGGCTTTTTGCCTTTGAACATCCTCAAGTCAAGCATCAAGAAAAGGTGATGAGGGTTAGGGAGGCTCCCTTGACATTTGGTGCACTGGCATCAGCCTTTGCAATTACGGGCCACCTTTCTAGCAGACGGTAATTGAAAAGTGTGAACCACATGGGCTCTAGTCAATAATAGCGTCAGCATACAAATGACACTCTGAGCTTTCTGTGTTCGCCATCCACTGTTTTTGCCTTTCACCTTTTATCCTTCTCAGCATCATGACTTAATCCACTCTAATGAGGTGAGCTCTATTGCCAAAAATCAGCAGCAACACAGCTCTCTTCTGGCACCACTTGGGGTTTGTAAGGAGTCAAAAAAATAGTGAGTCTGTCAGCTTTCCAAAAGGGAGGACAGTGCACCCTTTAAAATGTTCTCAGCTTTTCTGAACTCTCTTTTGAGTACAGGCCTCTTCCACACTTGCTGAGGAATGCGTCCCACCTTCATAAACTTGTTCATCACCAACCCAAGGTGATCAGAGCATTTGAGTTAGTTTAGTACATGCCTCTCCTAGTTTGAAGGTCATTATTGGTGGCCACATGTCACTGTTTACAAACAGCAGGTGACTGCCAACAGTGGCGAGTGTGTGAATTTCCTTTGCTCTCTTTTCCTTACCCATCTGTCCACGTTTCTGGAATCATAAATATCTGCTTGTAGCAAAAGCTTCAGAAGAGAATGCCAAGATATTGTAGGTGATAAGATACAGAAAGAAGATAACCAGTTACTTTTGAGGGACTAAAAGGAAAATGGTTAATTTTACAGACACTTTTTTCTTCTCTTTTCTTTTCTCACACTCATTTCAACTTAAGGTCACAGAAGGGTACATTGTCTATGTAACACTTACAAAGAGCACTTACAAAGACCTGGAATTAATGAGTTCTGCCTAGCTATGGGTTTTTCATCAGATTTAAATAAAATGGACCTAGAAGAGAGTCCTATACATGTGTCAGTCATAAATAAATGCCATAATAAACTGAGCTCAATGCAATCCATATTAAAAAAAAAAAAAGCAGATGTAATTGTATAAATGTTGATCCTTAAAAATGGCAAGGTGCATTTATCAATAATTTTAACTGAAATGGTAATTTCCATTTTTAAAGATAGGGCCAGAGGGTGGGGGTAGGGAGGAGAAGAAAAAGAAATACAATGGAAAGTGTTTCCATGGGATTAGACCACATGGCTTTAATACACATATACACAACTGAGGAAAGCAGAGAATTTTGCCTCTTACACTTCTTGGACCTCTCGCTCCTTTCTTCATCACTAATCTGGTTTTTGCCGATTCCTTTTGATCTATCGGGGGCAGGCAAGTCAGGTCCATAAGTACAGATGGAGTAAATATGGAGATTAGCCTCTTCTCGTACTGCATTAGCTCCTAATACCTGATTAAGCCCAGAATCATGCAATTGTCTCTGTGTTGGCTATCAGAGTGGCAGAGCACAGAAGGGGGCAGGATGAAGGCTGATTTTGTAATGGATACTTATTTTATCCCAGTGCTCTAAGAAGATTAGGCCTGGGGGTGTCACATTAGCCATGATCTCTGGGCCTTTGGTAGGCTCTTGCAGTTTTCAAACACCTCTTCTTCAGCTGTAGAACAAACAGGCAGCTTGGACGCCGTGGCCCCATGTTGTGGCATGAATAATTGCACACTGCAAACTGTTTGAAGATCACAAAGTGCTGTGTAAATTACCCAGTTTTGGCTTAGTAGAAGTGATTTGTGGTGACTTACTGAATCTTTTCACAGTTCGGCATTAAACTTTCCACATTTCTCGCTATCTGAGATGGAATGAAAGTTGAGTCATATCTTCCTTTATTCTTATCAGATCAATCTTTATAAAGCCAGTTTGTATAAACTGCTGTACTGTATGCAAACCCTGCATGCAGCACTTTGTCTTTGGTACAGGTTCAATTATATTTAGCTGAAACACCAAAAGATGCCTATTCAGCACAAACCCTAAATCAGCTCATGTGATGAATGTAAGGACATGTTCAAAACCATCTGTATAATACATGCCAAAGTAGTACATGTGAAAACCTGCACCTTTTTTTTTTTTATGAAAGTTTCCAGCAAGCATTCCTTCTTGCTTAGAAATAAGTTTCAACTTAATCAATGAGCAAGCAAAGCCAAAAACATGAAAATTACTTTTCACTCACTTTGGAAAACTGTGAACTCTAATCCAAAGTGAAACTGGGAATATGAGACATGAAAAAAAAATTTGAAAAAAAAAGAAAAGAGCAGTAGTAATTGAAAGAAACCTTTGTAATATAGGTACCTATGATGAAAAATGCATTTTTACTATGCTACAGAGTTTTGGTTTGAAGTGTTAGCTGTAACTCAAGTCTATAAATTTAATTCTATTGAAATTGGTTAATAAGTCAAATATTTTTGTCTTACCAAATGATTTTTAAAGCACTGCATAAACACATAAAAGTATCAGGAACCAGTAAGAAGCATCATATTTAAAAAACTAAACCTTGCAAAATAATAGTCTATAGCAATATTTCATCAGGAAGCTGAAATATTAGGTCTTGGTCTCTATTGGTGACTGATGAGGAAGAATCACTCTTCCTTTTTTTGTTTCCCTGGGGTCGGGGGAAGGGGGAAATACAATCTGGTCTTCAGTTCATTGTTTTGTAAAAATCATATTGTTGTGGGCATGTATACCTTTATGCCCTACTTGAACTTCATTGAAGCCAAGCAAATTAGCAGACAGAAAGCTGGGAGTGAATTATAAGTCTAAAAATAAATAAATAAAAAAGGACTAATATAAAGATTTTAATTTGTGTTATCATGTTATGGCTTATAATCAACATCATAATTTTTACCACAACAATTTTTTAGCAATTAGGGTTATAGCCAAACACAGGGATATTCTGTGCATCTTCGTCATAAGTGAGAGGGGAAAAAAAAAACAAAACAAACAAAAGAATTGTAAAAAATCCAATGAAATGCATGCTTATCCTATTCAGTACCTCTGCTTCTTCAAGTATGGAACAATTAACATTTATGGTGTTTTTCACTAAGGTGCAAGAGAACTAAAACAAACCTTCAGGATGCATGTGCACTCAGACATGCATATGCATATGGACACACAGGAGTGCAAGAAAAAAAATCTCTAAAAGTAGCTTTTACCCACTGCTGAAAGCGAATATTCACATCGTTGTTGGAATCCTGTAGGATTTAAAGCACCTGATTACTAAAGTATTTAACAGGAATGCTCAAGTGCAATCCTTTGGAGAGATAAGCACATGTTAAGTGAAGGATGCTGGTCTTCTGTACAAAGTATACATTGCATCAGGTAGATATATTTTAAAAGAAAAAGAAGCTGTAGTAAAAGAATTCAGGAAGTCTTAGTGTACCTTCCCACTTTTTCTGCCCCACTTATCAAAGAAGCGACATTCCTCCCCACATCCACAAGAAAAAATATATACTTTGGATCTGAAAATTGTGGAAGAACTACATTCAGTTGATGAAACTTGGACTTCAAACCACATTACATTAAAAGAAACAGAAAACACAGACCTCTGACATTTTGGTCTACCTGTCTTTTCGTTTGTGAGCTATCCTATGCTTTCCATGTCAAATATGTACTACACAACGTAAGTTCATCACAACTGTGTAAAGGACATCTAGAGGAAACAATAGAGCTTTTCTTAACTTCTACTGAACAATGAGACAGGTAAATATACCTTAAAATTATATTAACTTCTGAATGAAAAAATAGTAAGATGCTTAGTTATTGTACAGTCGATGCTCACAACTCTGACTGGCCAAGGAGTTGGGCAACTTTGCTATCTGGTGAAGCATCCTTAAAATCCAACTGCAGTTTTCTTTTTGTCTGAGGAAGGGTGGATGCTCACGAAATGTAAAACTTAATGAGAAGCTTGAGAGATTTTCAGTCTTTTGGCCTGCATAGGTGAAGTCATTTCTCATATTTCTTTCTTTGTAACTGACTGAAAAAAAACCACCTTCTGGAACTTGGCCAAATACGATCATCCTATGCATTTAATATTCAGTCATATTTAACTGAGTAAAGGTACTTGCAGTGGGAACTGAAAGGGACCTAAAAGTGCTTAGAAACTATGCCAATGTGTTCCTGAAAGAAGTAACTTTGTGTGTGAGGTGTAACACAACAGACTACCACCAGAATTAAGAAGAGCCTGGGTTTTCTGATTCCCATTTATGTCTGACTCTGCCAGACCTCATGCCCACTGAGACCATCCTGTCCCACCAAAATGAAGTTCCTTTGTACACACATCATTAAAGTAGTCAGAGTAGTTAATTTATAATTTAATATAATTTATGCCAACTGGAAGACAGATTATGATGGCTGTCAATCTTTCCTAATACAGGCCTTATTTATACATTTCCTAGATAAGGATTTAAACCCAACAGCTCCCAAGGTAAAGATTAATAACAGCAATGAATTTATGGCACTACAAAAGAAAATGTATCATCATTTGGTTCTGTGAGCTTTTTCATGCTGAAAATACAATATAAATTACTTGGAAGAGTAATTATATCTGTTTAGGAAGAGATACATTAATAAATAATATCTTTTTTAAAAAGAAACTCATTCAACAATGGTGAGTTTGTCTGATGATTTTTGTATTAAAAGAGATAACTGCAATTTGTTCTCTACCTCTTTCTGAAGGCAGATTCATTCAAACAGCCTTTGATTATGCAGCCTGGCAAACTCATTGTTTTAATATTTTTAGCATTAAAGGTGAAGAAAAAAAGAGAAATTTCTGTAGCTAATGGTTATCTTACTGATGTTTGAAGAACTAATACATGTTATACATATAAAAGAGTTTTTATTACCAGATTTGAGACGAATAATGATAGAAAGAGCTATGTTGATTGCACCTCTTTCAATCTTAGGACTGATAGTTGATGAATAAACCTGATATGATGTTTCTCTTAATTTTTCTCCAAGATTCTCAGGTACTCATGATCCAGAAAACATGTACATCAGGTCCTGTGTATCAGCACCTCATTAGCCTCACCATCTGTCTTGGGTAGTTCCATATTAGTCTACAGATTCACGTAATGTTTTTTCTTTCAAAATGTCTATTTGCATGTACCTTGGTGATTCTTCTAGCTAACATCAGAATAAGACTAAGTCCTCTGGAGAACCATCTATCCTTGCCTGGTACAATTCACATATCTGCTAGCAGGTGGCGTTATGAGCAGGGAAAGCTCTAGGGACCAAAACACAACAAGAGTAAATACTAGTTCTGTTATTTATTTTAGTGGCAGCAGGACTGGGCTTACTGCTTTTATGGTTTTCCTCCTCTGTCACTTGAGTTTGGAAGGTACATTTCAGAGCTCAAGCCCTACCATTCTAATATAGTGTGCATTCCTGGCTGATTTTCCCAAGGAGGATGCCTGATAGTTCATTTACCTTTTCTTTCCTAAGCCTTTTGTTTAGAAAAATCTACTAATCTTTAAAATTACTTCCAAATCTGATGTGTCACTACCTAGGTCATAAGTGATCACCTAATGTTTGAAGGATTTCTGTACTCCATCAGCTATTGTAGAATGCAAAGTATGTCTACCACTACCTGATGATAAGAACAGCTATAAAGAACATCACTGAAGAAATATCTAAGAGACACCTTTTTCAACAGTTCCTGCTTCCTGTGAAAGAAATGGAGTTTAGTACTCCAGTCTCCAGTTTAATACTCCAGTAGCCTCAGTCACTTATTAAGTGCTCTATTTAAATGAGGGTTACAGTTCAATTTCTTAAAAATAATGGTTGCATTTTAGATGCTCCTTCATAACTGAAGACATACATTGTGGGTTTAAAGTTTTGCGATAATGCCGTTTATATCTCTGTCACTTAGCTGATTGTGTTTTTCTAATAGTCTGTCTGTATGACTGTGAAAGCTAAATTAAATACACTGGAAAGTACAGCTAAGATGTTTAGCTTTCTGCAAAATTAAAATATATATAATAGCTTCACATAAACCGGTTATTAGATTTGTAGAATTTTGAGGGAATAAAGTATTTTATTTAATGTAATGTCATTTTTCATATGTGCTTATTGGGATGTCTTCACATAATGGATGTCTTCATATACTAGAACAACTAACAAATACGTTCTGCAATGTGGGACTGTAGGTTTATTGACATTTGCGCACATTCTTCCCTTCCAGTTGGTTACTTTGGAAGGATCAGTGAACAAGTGGAAAGAAAGTTTGTTAAGCATCAACATCATGAAATTCAATAATTCTTCCCATCCATTTAGTTACTAGGTGAACCCTATTTCAGGTGGCAAATGTATTACTGTCACTCATTAGAATAACTGGGTCTATTTTGATGCATAAAGAATACAAATATCAAAGTAGCCTAAAATATGTAATTCTGGAAAAATTAAAAGAAGCAGTCTGATAAAAAAATGTTAATTTGATCTGTTATCTAATCAGGTGATTAACTATAGATGATTAAGAGATAGCTACAAGACTCCCTATAATGAGCATGTAGTACAAATATCAAGTAAATAAAAGGCAGTTGTCATAGTTTGGGCTGGACTGGCCACTGAAACAAACGACAGCTGCTCTCCCCATTTCTCCCTGAAGGGAGAAAAAGCCTTATGAGTGTGAAAGAAAATAAACTGCTTTAATGAAAATATTAATAAAATAATTAAAAAGAAAATAATGAAATATATACAATATATACAAAACCCTATCAAGCTCCCAGCATGGCAATCGCATCACTGGCAGGCATTGGGAAAGTCCCAGGCTGGACTCAGCGACAGACAGGAGCTGAACTCTCTAACTGGATTCAGAAATTTATGGATTGGGATCAAAGGCAGACAAACAATCAGAGCCCTCCTTGGACGCCAGTCATTGAAGAAAGAGACTGACCCCTTTGATCCCTCAGCTTTTCTACTGAGCATGATGCACGTGGGATGGAATGCCCCTGTTGGTCAGTTTTGGGTCACCTGTCCTGCCCACTCCTCCCCACAGATGGGACCCCTCAACCCTCCAACGAGGAAAGTAACGAAGTGAGCTGACCTTGGTTGTTACAGCAATAAATACAAGCAAGAGCCTCTCTACATACCATTCCTTGGCATAAATTATAAAAAAAAACCAGGTTTTATCACTCTGGGAGCAGACTACTGTCTTAAAAAAATGCCAATAATTTCAGAGAATTCAGATACTTAGAAGAGGCTTAGATGAAAAGTAAAATTACTGAACAGAAAATTGTTTCTCTTTTACCTCAAACCAGGATAAGAGTTTAGAAATGCCATGTCTCAAATGGTAAGAGCAAACATGTTAATACTATGTACATATGAATAATTTTAAAAATTTTTAAATATTATTTCAAGTTTAAGTTCTTGAAAGCTAAGAAAGACCAGGACTAGAACTGCTACCAGACATAGTATTTCACAAACGCACACCTTTTCCCTATTTTTGTATTACAATCACCTTAGAATTGTTAGATGATCACATCATATTTTTTTCTAAAATGTCTTGTCTTGTACAGTACACAATGGAGAAGGCCTGAGAAAATCAGACCTGTACAATGAAAACAGTTGTTTTTGTGGGATTTGTGCCTTGTTTGGTTTTAAATGTTGGATTGTGTGTAGGAAATTTTGACAATGACTCTTTTTTGGCATAAATATTTTTAGCAATTCAATATTAAACTATGCTAATTTGTAGGAACAGAAAAAAACACAAGCAAACATCAGACAATTCCATTCCTGCATTCACTCACTTCTGTTTTCCTGTGTCGAGTATATAGATGCATATGCTGATACCTACCTCCTACGCCTCTGCTTGAATCAGATAAGCTGTTGCACAGATTCCTTTTCCGGTCTTATGCCAAAATCTTACACTCCACAAAAAAGATAAGTTCTCTCAGTTTTCCCAGGCCATCTCACAAGCACACAGGGTCCTACTTGATTCTTCAAAATGGATCTCTTGAGATAATTTTGTCCAGAGTTAGGGGGTATACAATAACAGATGTTTTCCATTTGACTTTCTAGCAAGGGTATAGACAACAATTTAGTTAACAGTGTTAAGTAACTTCAGGAACTGATTTAGATAAGACTTTCTTCTAGCTAAAGGGAAGACTGCAGACAGCTAATGAGTCTTGTACATGTGACATAACTCACCCTCAAATTAAACAATGGGATCAAAATTCTTATAGGAATAAAAATGACACTAGCTGCTCATGACCTTATTATTTAGCTGTAACCATAAACATTACATTCCAGATGATAAGTAGCAAGATTTATGTTAAAGTCAAGGGAGAGTTTCCTGGGTAGGATCCTTATGATTATTCATATCAAAGGAGTTGCTGTTTTTCATTAGTTGGAGGTGGTTGATAATTTCATTTATTATTTTCACCATAAACAAGCACTCTTCCACTACTGCAGGTGACTCAGCTGAAAAATAATAACCTAATATACTGGCAGCTACCTTGTTTTCCATCTTCTCAGCAAAGTTGTTCATTCCACAGTGGATTGGATCCAGGACTCTCTCCTCCCCTTTGCTTTAAGCAGTACATTTCAAAACTGCTTTTATTAACATCTGATCCTTCATGTCTCGAAGTGATGTTCAGCCACAATGGCTTAAGTTATTAAACTGAAATTATGAATACATTTTTGGAAGAATGCATACATTCTGAAAGACTTCTTGTGTCATTCCTTCCCATGCACACCTGCATGGGCAATGTAAGCTGAATTTGTCTTACAACCAAAGAACTCCTTGCAGCTTTGCAAAATTGCTCATTAATGAGACTAGATCAAAGTCAAAGCAAGGATCGTGAACCACCAACTTGCCTTGTAGCCAATTTGCATTCTTCCTTCCCTCTTCGTTTTTCTCCCTTCTTTTGCTTCCCAGCCTCCAGGCATTATGTGAACATTAGGGGAAAGCATGTGCTGCCTTCTTTATGTGTACAAAGCAAAAGATATATAAATCCATTAACTGTGTTATAACTTCCCACTCCCCTCTACACTTTCAGTGCTTTGTATAAAACATTCCATGACAATTCTATTTTTTCACTTTTCTCAACAAAGGTACTTTGTTGTCTGGCCAATATTTCTTTACCAACAAACAACAATAAAAGACTAGATGAATAGAAACACACAGATGATTTGGCTATTAAAACCCCATTAATAAGCCTAAGGGCCAAAAACTATTAATAGCCAAAATATCCAAGATTTTGCTGAGGGTAAATTTCCAGATTTCCCAAGAGAAACCAACTGTGAAGAATTCTGTTTTACATTTAACTAAAATATCAAGATGCTATCAATGAAGGATTGCAACCTGTTGCCATGTCGTGGTTTAACCCCAGCCAGCAGCTAGAACCATGCAGCTGCTCCCTCACTCCCCCCGGTTGGGATGGGGGAGAGAATGGGAAGAGTAAAAGTGATAAAAAACTCATGTGGTCGGGATAAAGATGGTTTAATGGGCAGAAAAAAAGCCATGCATACAAGGAAAACAAAACAAGGAATTCACTCCCTGCTTTCCATCAGCAGGCTGGTGTTCAGCCATCTCCAGGAAAGCAGGGCTTCATCACGCATAATAGTTACTTGGGAAGACAAGCACCATCACTCTGAATTGTCCCCCCTTTCCTTTTTCTTCCCCCAGCTTTACATACTGAGCATGACACCATATGGTATGGAACAACCCTTTGGTCAGTTGGGGTCAGCTGTCCTGGCTGTGTCTCCTTCCAACTTTTTGTGCATTCCTGGCCTGCTCACTGGTGGGGCAGTATGAGGAGCAGAAAAGGCTTTGACTGCCTAGCAACAACTAAAAACACCAGTGCGCTATCAAAAGTATTTCCCATCCCAAATCCAAAACGTAGCACCATACCAGCCGCTAATAAAAAAGTTAACTCTATCCCAACTGAAACCACAACATACCATTGTTCCAATTTTCTGCCCTTTGTCTCAGTAAAGACATTAAAAGCTGATTAAGAAGTTCAAAACTTGTCCCCAGAAACAGCATCAGGCCATGCACTTGTTCCAAGGTTACAAAGTCAACAAATAATGCTTCACAAGCAGCAACAGCTCTAGTTCTGTTAGCAAAATACCCTCCAGTACCTAAGGAAAGAGAATGTGTTCAAGAGCTAGTCACATTTTAGAAGTGAAAAGAGTTGTTGTTAGGAATGGTACAGTAAGATCAGCTGTGTTGCTCTTTTCATCCATGTGTATAATTTTTCAGATGTTTTTGTTCCCAAACTCTCCAAATGCCCTTTTCTCTAAACCAGATAACATTAGACTCCTTCTGCTAGGAGCCTTCACTTATAAGCAGCCCTATACTCATAAAGCAGAACGTGCGTGTGATGGACCGGTAAGAAAAAAGCAGTTTAAGTTGTAAGATACTAAGGACTATTATAAACAACTGTAATAGAGGAAAAAAAATTGAAATAAGATGTCTCTGTATAATTAAAAAAACCTCAACTCCTATCATCACTAATTAGCTGGTTAATACTGTCAGCTGAGAGTCCAAGGAAATGAAAAACAGAACTACCCTCTCAATCCAGGTGCTACCTCCAGGGCACGACAGAAACATGTTGGCAGAAGAGTGAGGAAACTTGCCCTAGTGCTCCTGGGCTATGCCTAGGGTTGTCTTTTTTTCATGTGCAATAAATTTACTAAAAATGACATAAGAAGAAAAAATGATGAAACATCTTGACAGTCTCTTTTAAAGTTTGTCAAAGAGTTAATAAATTATTGGAAGTGCAGCAAGCCTGTCAAGGTGTAGATGGCTGTGTGCCTGAAAACCCTTCTATGCTGTCCATTACCAGAGCTAATCCAGCCTGGGGCTGGATTAATTTGTGTGATGTTAAAAAGCCCTTCCAGCTACCCAAAGGTGTCAAAGTAGGCTAGCACCGACAGAATGCTTGGGAATACAGCCATCGCCATTGCACTGAAGGAATACAATCAGGTGTCCACTCTCTCAACCCTATACAAGTTTTTCTACAATTTCAAGGCTAAATCCTGGCCTTCTGTGCAGACACAGAGTAGGTCAAGTTAGAAAGAGCTACACTGATGGGGGAGGAAACTTCCCCAGACTTTGAGCAGAGAGAGCAAAGAGCACCTTAGAACTGGCACGCTCATAACTGCCGACAGGTGAGAGAGAAAAGATTTCCACTTATTTCAACAATAAACAGGGACATCTTATTTAAGTCTAAAACAAGGTAAATGTATTAGTCACTGTTGCACTTAAGCCTATCGCTCCTTTTTCTCTTCGAGATTCCCAATAGTTTTTAGAGGCACTTTATTATTGACAACAATAATGTACCAGAGTTACATCCCATATTAAAATACTTGCTTGAACATAATAAAAGTGCCATAAGTGAGAAAGCTCAGGAGGTTTAGTTTTTTAAATTATCTTTATAAGTCTAAGAAGGAGGACCATGCATTTAGAGTATGGAAGAGAATGCCAGCAATGACACTTCATCAACGAATTTCACCTGTCAGGTATGGATGCACACTGGAAAGTGACTATACCATTATCCATATTCTAGTATCATGCTCCTTCAAAAAACAGTCTTATGAAAACAAGACTTCCTAGTAAGGTGTAAGTAGAAAATAAGCTATAACTCTTTTTTCATAACTCTTACAGTACTCTTAATAGCAAATATTTTCAAAACACCAGCCAAAAATATAAGTTAAAAATTGTAAGATTTTTCTGTTAGTTATTCCTCAGACTTCATGGGTGCAATCACCTAACATTACAGATACATGTCTGTATTTTAAATAGGATAATCTAGGATTCTGATAGAGTTTTTTTTATGACAGCACTTGGGACTATAATTAAAAATATCAAGTACTGTGAGATTCATATTACTAATGATAACAGAATTGGCAGCAAAATTTTTATGTTTCAGGAATTAAGAATACATATATATATATATGTATAAAGAATATGTTTCAGGAATTAAGTTGCTAAACTACTTTATTATTCTTGATTACTGGAAGGCCTGTTGCCATTATAGTAGTCCTTCCCAGTCTGAACATTTTTATAATGGAAATTAGTTGCAGAACTCCATATATTCCCTTGATTAGCTTCTACACCAGAGAACGACTTAGAAGAAGCTGAAGGGGAATCTGCTGCAACCCTGCACTATTAAAACAGATGGCAATTCAGAAGGATGACTATCTTCCCTAACTGTACATATTCTGAAGGTCCAAGATGTTCATTGAAGCGTAACTCATTATTTGAAAGTTGTGCTTTTGATACAAGACCATACTTTTCATGTCCTCGACCTATGTTACATTTCAATTACGAAAATACAAAAGGTGACTTATAGGTGATGGTCTACCTTTACAGGAAGGGTTATGCAGTGGCTTGATACTGGCCAGTAGCTAAGCCCCCACCCAGTCACTCGCTCACTCACGCCCGGCATATTGGACAAAGAATCAGAAGGGCAAAACTCACGGTTTGAGACAAAGACAGTTTAATAAATAAAGGAAAAACAAAACCAAAAAAACCCCAAGTGATGCAAAAGCAATCACCCATCACCTCACAGCAGCAGACCGATGTCCGGCCCGTCTCCGAGCAACAGCTACTTTGAAAAGACTACTCCCCCCCTATTTTTATTGCTGACCACAACATCGCATGGTATGGGATATCTCTTTGGTCAGTTGGGGTCAACTGTGCTGGCTGTGTCCCCTCCAAGCCTCTTGTCCACCCCCGAGCCTATTCACTGGGAGGGCAGAGTTAGAAATGGAGAATGCTATGCAAGCACCCTTCAGCAATTGCTAAAATATCAGCATGTTACCACTGTTTCAGTCACAAATTTAAAATACAGCAGCATGCAGGCTGCTCCTTCCCCAGCAGACCTGGTACAGGGTACAGACAAAGCTTTCCCATGACAGATTCCTAACACACAGACACTGCCTGGTGCAGAAGGAGGACTCCCAATGCTGATTTAAGTGCTAGAGGGACTAAACAGTAAATGGGGGATACAGATGCTCACAGACTGCAGTTCACTACATGAGATGATCAAACAAGGTTTTAAAAGTTACCAGAGAAATAGTTGTTTCTTGATGGTTATTTGGACCACAAAATCCTTTTTTTTTGACATATGCAGCCAGCTCTCCATAGCGTTTTAAAACCAGAGGTGGAGAGTGTGGTTGTGGTATCCATCTTTTGAATCACGTTCTGTGTATCACGGTAACAGAGAGAAATTAGAGAATCATGGAATGTGTTGGGTTGGAAGGGACCTTTAAAGATCATCTAGCCCAACCCCCCTGCAGTAAGCAGGGACATCTTTAACTGGTTCAGATTGCTCAGAGCCCCACCAATGTCTCCAGGGATGGGGCCTCCACCACCTCCCTGGGCAACCTGTTCCAGGTGATTATACCTGGAATTATACCCTCCTTGTTCTGGGAATGGGACGAAGAGGAGAACAGAATAGTATTAAGCCAATGTTGCCAAGTCCATGGGGATGAGAAATACAAACAATGCAGAGCAAAAGGCATCTGAATTATACCAGCAATTAAGGCTGATTTTACAAGCTGTTCTCCTGAAGTCAGGCACTTCAATTCCATCTTAACAGCACTTCAGAAGTTTTGGTCTAGAGGATTTTAGTGGCTCTACCCTATGGCTGTATGAGGCTTGGACACCCCTTTTGTGAAATAAAAAGACAGACAGACAGACAGACAGACAGACAGATAGATAGATAGATAGATAGATAGATAGATAGATAGATAGATACAGACAGACAGACAGACAGACAGACAGACAGACATAGATACACTGATAGATATAACGTAGACAGACAGACATAGATACACAAATAGATATAACGTAGTGTTACAAGGAGAAACAATTCAGGGTTTTGCAGTAGTGAGAGGCTGCCAAGGTAAGTACAAGAAAAATCAAACTGAAGGGATACACACACAAAAAGGTGTGAGAGGTATTGTAGAAGGAAGGTTAAAAAAGGAAACTGAGAAAAGGAAAAAGGAAGAGACAGACAAAAAGGTTTCAGAAAGTTCAATTAAATGCAGGAATAGGCTGTGCCCAGTAACCATATGTTTATCTCAGCATATATTTTGTCCCTTTGTTTCATTCACTATGTGCCCCTATGGGTTCATTATTCCAGAAAACTGCAGATATTTTGTAACAGCATAAGCATCATATAAATTGATTGTGAGTAATCAAACTTGCCAAGACTTTTTCATTGTTTGTGTGTACTACAACTCATTTACAGAATAAACATCACTGAAGATGGTAGGGCCTGAATAATCAGGGGGATAATCAATGTGGCCCAAAACAAACAATGAAAACCAAAATTGATACAGAGTGTATTATGCTAGATTTATAAAACTGGAAGTAACCATAATCAAGAGGAAAACTAAACTGCTTATAAACATGATTATTTACTTTTTGGGACTAATCTTCTACCTCAGTGCTATGTATCCACTATCCCATTTGAAGGCAAGAGCATTATGTAGAAGTATCGTGGAGAGCTATGCTTCTTGATCTATTGTCCAATGCATTGGAGTTTAGTTTATTTAGTCTTCCAAAAATGAGATGGCACAATCACTGAAAATAAAGAGCAAATAAATACTCGTAGTAAATAAAGGAGTAAGGGGAACTGATTATACTAAACAACAATGATGGCAGAAAAACCAGATTATTATAAACCATGAGAGGAGTACATTTCTTATGGAAATTAGTAACCGTTAGCCAGTAACCATTAGCAAAGTCACATTTGAAGCACATCAATGAGAGTTAAAGTACACTATTTTTAAGATGACATCAATAATTACATGAAAACATTTATATAATACAGTGCCCGTAATAATAAGAGACAGAATTTGATGACTAGTCTGCTATTACATTTCTGTGTTCATAAACTAGCTAATGCCTCAGTTAACAATGTACCAAATCGTCTAGCAGTTAATTCTTTTATTCTCGTTTCTTAGTCTACCCTATTCTGTATAATTTGGATGTTCTTGCAAATAGCTTTTTTTGTACTTCTGATTACTAAAATGGCTTCTGAGACCATTTTACTCAAGAGGTATAAACAAGTAAGAAAACCCTCAACCCTTAGTAAGTCATTAAAATTTTCCAGGAATTAACAAACTAGCCTCTGACATTCTAATTCACTGTTACCCTAAAAATCAAAAGTTGTTCTAATTTCTGAATAATTCTACCTTTAACACACCGTATAGTGTAGTAAGAAAAAAATAAAGACAAACAAACAAACTTGAAAATGACTAGAGTCCGAAGAGTTTTAATGAAGGACAGAGCCCACATTTCTGTCCGTTCCCAGTTCCGGTAGTGCAGTATGTTCTCCTGTTTTCCACTCATACTACAATAGAGAATGAAACTTTTGGTTGAGATTATCAAGGCAGGACACAGCACATGTCAGGAAGGGTTCTGAGATAGTTCAGCCCTCAGCACAGGTTACTGAAGAGTCAGGTTGCAACTAATACGGAGATCACAGCAAGGGAGACAGGCTTAGTTACAGTCCTTCATGTCATACCTCTTCTCTAGCCA
Source organism: Chroicocephalus ridibundus (assembly GCF_963924245.1). Taxonomy (NCBI): domain Eukaryota; kingdom Metazoa; phylum Chordata; class Aves; order Charadriiformes; family Laridae; genus Chroicocephalus; species Chroicocephalus ridibundus. The sequence continues at coordinate 100,876,184 of NC_086285.1, forward strand.
ATGACCACCCTGACTCCTTCAATTTATTAGTCCTTTTGCTGCTCTTCTATCTCCAATTGCAGAAGAAGGGCCATATATTCAGGTTACCAGTCAGGCTTACAAGCATTTTGTGGCTTCCCTTTTGGTATTGTTCTGCATGATTTTGACTTGCTGTTGAAACTCATTTGGCACTAAAGACACTCTTCTCTCGAACTCACAGCTCCATTTTGATCTCACCCTGTCATCCCCCTGTGAGGTACGCAAGGCAGGAGCATCACAACAGGCTTTAGTCATACTTGCTACATGGAAGCTATGCATGTCTGGAACAATAATAAAATTCAGGTGAGCAGATATCTACCTAAGAAAACCACGGTATTACACTGTTGGCTCCAGTAACGGTGTGCTCACGGTTCTCCTGTAAATCTTGAAACCTGGGTGCATTCTCCATTTGCTGCAAACTTTTCTGATCTGAAACAAAGGGGACTCACAAAGATGCCTGTGCTTTCAAAAAAAAAAAAAAGTAGCTGAATGGTACTTCTGCTGACACTTATGGAATGTATAAAACATATAGGCACATAAAAATGGGTTGTCTACTGAAGTTAGTTTTTCTATATGTGAGTGTCCTTGATTAATAATGTTACTCTTATTATTACACAGCCAAAGAAAAATGCAAACAATACAATACTGTGTTTGATTTTGGCTCTCTATCTTTAGCCAATGACTGACTAAAAAAATAGGCAATGTTACAGTGGTCTGCATAATCTTTGCTCGCACCCATAGCGCTAGTACAGAAAAGAGGAGGGAAAGAAAGGGAAAGGGAAAGCTATATAAAAGAGGATAATCTCAACAATCAAAGCACAAGGGAATTGTCTTTACTGCAACAACCAAAGAAAAGTGGAGAAACTGAATCCAAAAGCAATGTACTGTAGCCAGAGGTGTCAGAAGTAATATCATTTGACTCAAGCTTGACAATTTAGTGCAGTGGTAGCTCTCTTCTAAACTTACTGCCTCTGTACATTTCTCAGTGCAATCCTATTCTTCTGTTCTATTATCGAAGCTGCATGTGCAACAGTATGTCTCTTTCTCTTTAGTTTCTTTTATGGTTATGACTAGTGTGTAATGTATTTTTCTCAGTGTTCCCCCTGTAACGATCCCTGTCTCCCACCAAGTCCACAGTGTAAACAAGATGTGACATTACTGCAATGCAGCCATGTTTAAATTGAAATATCATAGGAAGGACAACACACTTCAGCCCTCTGCTTTTGCAGTACTGAAGAGTTATGTATGCAATAGTCATTGTTTCCTACTTTCATATGAAAACGATGAATGAGGGGATGGTATTTAATAAAAGCCTTTACAGCTGATAATTAGGTGACGAATCATAGTCATGGCCTTTGCAAAATACTTCAAAATAAAGCCGCATTTGTCATAAAGCAAAGCACATTTCTGTCTTTTTTAAATAGGTAAATATGGTATCTACAAGCTTTTTTTGGTTCTGTTTTAACTTTCCATAGAGAATAAAGGTTTATGTGAATTTAAAAAAAAAATAGAAAAGGGTATAGAAATGACAACCAAAAAGCAGCTGCAAGGTTGATCTTTCTCTACATCACAAAAGGGAGAAAAAAACTGGCCACAATAGTATAAGATTCCCATTGGTTTGTTAGGAGAAAGTTCATGCCAGGACCTCTCCACATTCTGGATTGGTGTAGGTGGAGCACAGTGAAGGCAGAAAACCAAGCGTTAACATAGAAAGAAAGTACAGGGTACTGCAGTAGAGTGTCCCTCAGCCACTGCTACTGTACAGTGGAGAACAAGGCCTGATCAATGTAAATTAATAGCTATCATGGCCCACACCAACTACTCTTAAAGCAACTTTTGTCTGGTTACACTTTAAATGGACTGTATACTTTCCTGTTCCCATATCAGGGGGTACTGTCCTTATATACGGGAGTTAGAACAGAGAACGAAAAATCCTTTCATTCGCCTTCCTCCACAAAGGAACAAGTTCTTTTATTACTCTTCATATCCTTAAAAAATAAAAATACAATACCAAAACAAAAACAAAACCCCACACAACTTTTTAATACTCTGATTTTAATTATACACAAATGGAAGTTAATATTCTGGAGAATTGAGGCAGAGGGTAAAATACAGTCAGCTGTCTCCATCCAGCACTTTGTCATGATTCTTCTACCTTGCTGCTCTACTACTGTACCCTACCTTGCTATTCTATTATTTTGGATCACCAGCATACAGGTGCTACTGCTTTTATTCATAACCCTTTGAACCCCATCCCTCTCCCCACCCCTTCCCCCCCAAAAAAAAGAAAGAAAATCTACTGCAGCCAATAGTAGTGGGTAGCAGGACAACGTAGTCCATATGTCCAGTCATTTTCCTTTTTAAATGGAAGATGAGAAGTAACATTGAGGTAATCTGGAGAGAATGTTTTGGATAACCTATTATAGTCCTTTTCTTCCTTCCCACCAAATAACTCTGGCTTTTGATAGAGAAGCCTTTACAAAGTTAATTCTAAAATCCATTAATACCTTTTTTGTCAACTTATATTTAATAGTTCCCAGTCACCATAAAAAAGAAAGACTATTATGTGGTTACAGGGTAAAATAGATATTAAATTAATACACAAGTAGCAATAAGAAATACAAACCATAGCAAGAAATGTCTGAAATGCTATAAACAGTTTTAATCAAAGTTAGAGTGTAGAAATACTTGTGTTAATCATTATTTTAGCCTAAAAATTCATAGACTCCTCTCAGCAAATGGGGTTAGAAAGCATTCATGGAACCATTTAATCCATTCCTATGGCCAGATCCTGAAACAATTATAGGTAAATCTTTCCAGACAAATGTTGTCTAACCTGTTCTTTATCACCTCTGATGGTGGAGGTTCTGCAGCCTCCCCAGGAAATCTATTTCAGCTGTCACTACCTTCTTGTGTTTCCCACCCAATCTCCAATTTTGGTTTCTCGTATTATAGTTTAATACCTTACTTCTTTTATGCTCAATGAGCATTAAGAATAATTTCCTTCTTTCTACTTTGCTGTTATATTATTTAAATGTACCTGAAGCTGGTTCCCTGAACTTTCTCAGCCTGAAGAGCAACAGTTCCTTCTGCTGTCCCTTGGAAGGCATTATCTTTATGTCTTTCTTGATTCAGCTATCTCCTCCTTATTCTTCCCAAGAGACCCACATCTTTCTTGGAGCAACGCATAGAAGAGTTGCACTCAAACTCCTAACCTATGCGCAGCTGTAGAGTAACACATATATAAACATTCAACCTCTTTTTGATTTAAGTTTCTGAAATACTAGAGTGCAACTACAACAAACTCTATACTCCTCTCTCAGTCTAAGAGTTTGAGCATAATACCAGTATCTCAGTCATCTGAAACACTTCAGAAACCAGACAGACAGACCACCTGACGTCCTCACTATTGGTGTCATTCCAGCTTCTGGGTTAGTAACGGTCTGATGAGGAAACAGACCTCTGGAACTGATCTCCAGAGGAGCGGAAGCATTACAACAAACATATATAAATAACCATTCCTCTGATTAAATGATTGAATTCTGTACAGGGTGTGGGAGGCAGCAGTCCTGACCTGGGGAAAAATGAGAAGAATCTGGTTCTATTCAGTCTAGAACAGTAGTATCTATTAGCAACAAACAATCACACATTGAAGATAATTACCAGTTTGGTGTTTGGTGTGAGGTTGGGTACTGTTCCTTTGGCTCCAGTTTCTAATATCTGCCTTTGATTCCTTTTACCATCTTCTTTTAAAGTTCTTATTTAGTTAAGTATTATTTCTATGGTGGCTTGTTTTTAAATTGCTAATGAATTTTCATATCAAGTCTTTGAATCTCCATAAAAACATCTCCCTAATATCATCATAAATATGTGTTCAAGGCAAACATTTTGGAAGAAATTAACTTTGCGCCAACTCCCTTGAGTATTAATATAGCTTTGAAAAAAGAAAAAATAAAAATTGAGCAGGTCCTTCTGCCTTTCACTGCTTAGAGTTTCAAGGAGAAGGAATTAAAGTTCTCTGTATCATATTAATGATGGCTTCATTCATGCTATCTGGATGTTCTTATGCTTTTAATAACAGTCTGCATTTGCACAGATAAGCTAAGTATTCCTCTCGTTAGGCTCTGAAACACTTACCTGATCCTGTTACATTTTTCTTTGGCACCAGTTCCTATATAGACTACTTGTACTTTTTTGATTCGTGTTTATGGTTTTATGTGGTAGATGAGGAAAGAGACCACATGAGAGAAATAATCAGGTTTATCTATCATCTTCATTAACTTTTCTTACAATTTTTTAATCTTCTTTTTTTAAATCTTAACTGTACAACCATTGTGATTTCCTGAAATCCACCATGATCGTCAGTAGAAATTCCTAATTATCACTTCATTTATTGGTGCTCTTTCTTTTTCAAGGTTATGTTATCTACGGGCTTTATTTCTTCAGGTGGAAGATTTCCAGAGTTTTTTAGCCATTTTATAAGTACACATATACATTTATACACACAGAATTACTCAGATATTTCAAGAGAAATTATTTTCTAGATTTCTATTTAAACAAGGAGACCACTTTCAGCAGAAATCAAACATAATTACATTCTCCACACTTTTCCAAAGAAAAACTCCTGCACCCGTATCCTCACTATCAGTTTCAAGTTACCATAACAGAGACTGTCAAGACAAACAAAACACCTCTCAAAGACCTGAAGAACTGATTTTCCAGAGGCAAGAAACCCATTCCCCAACTGCTTTCATTCTGAGTTTTCAGGCTGACTTTGTCAGCACAAGCTGCACTTTTGAAGTTGAAGAGGAGTTTAGATTCAGTTCTCATTCTCTTCTTGACAATTATGCTCAGGCTGGTAACAACGGTTGTGGAGAAACAGGCACCAGTCTCTTGTGCACTGGACTGAAAGAGCTGATCATTGCTTTAGCCATATGATAACCCTTTTGACTAGACTTTTTTATTAGGACAAGCAATTTACTTGTTGTTGCTTTTGTTTGGAAGGCAGAACTATCAAACAAATTCATAGTACTATATTTTGATAGCAAATAGAGGTAACTGAGACCATGGTACGATAAGTTAAACAATTCCCAGTGTAAATATTTATTATAAGCACTGATAAGAAATGTTATGGTATTATCATATGCTCGTTGACCTCTTTCTATTCAAGCTGCTGTTGAAAACTTATCTGTTATAAAAGAGCAAAATAATTCTGTTGGAAAACAGAACAATGAGGAAGTATTTTAATAAAATTGAGCTTTATCATCCAACTACTTGGCCTATGCAAGGCACACTTCTGAGGAGATATAAATGGTATTCAACTATCAACTCCAACTCCAATATTCACATAAAGATTCATGTAAGAGGAGCCTGAATCCTTCTCCAAGTTTACAGAGATCTGTGGGTTTTTGCAAAAATGGGAGAGATCTGTCTAAGCAGATGGTCCTACTGGATCACAGCTTACTTTTTACATGGTAAGTGTGCAGTCTGATTCTACCACATCAGTTACTTCCAAAATTATTGCAATGACAAATGTGCACATTTAAGAAATGTCACCTACTACTCTCTTAGATTATATTGGAAAGCAAGAGTCTGCATAAACAAACCCCTATGTATGCACTTCCCTGATAGTCCCACTGACTCTGAGGGGTTTCGGAGTACAAAAAGCCTCTACGTGAATAAACTTGCTGAATCTTTGCTTGAGTTTCTAACATAACATCACATATACTTTTATTTAAGCGTGACTTGCATCAACCAGGACTTTTACATGGTTTTTACATATAAAACTACATTTTGTAAAAGTACGTTTTTATTTCTTTCTCTTTGGCAGCATTGTTGGTCTCTATGGAACCCCCCCAAAAAAAGTACATTTAACAGCATACAGGAATATCTGGCATTAGAGCTGTAGGGATCCTTTTTTTTTTCAATTCTACTGTAGCCTGCCATCAATACACAAGTTTTTTTAATTTCTTTATTGTCCAGTGAGAAATATAATCAGGTTTTTGTAATCAATAACAAAAATGTTACTTCAATGACATCAGCATGGGGTCATGGATTTCATATTGTGACTCTCTAGGATCCCTAACTGAAAGTGTTTCAAAAAGTGATTTCTTGAGTTTTTGCATTAACATATACAATTCCCTTTCTGCAGAATGTTGCTGTATTTCTTTTCCTGCCTAGCATATAACAGCGAATAAAATCTGAGGCCAAACAATGAAATAGCAGTCTAAAAGGTTAAGGACCCTTTGATCAAGGTATTAACGACTCTGTTCACAGATGAACTGTTGTGCTTCCAAAGTTTTATGTTAAAAGTTAATATGCTTAAGATAATCAATCTCAGCTGCACTAGACCTTCAGTAATTTTGTTTCTATCATCAAACAAGCCTTATGGGGTTGAATATAGTGGTAGTTCATAATGAAGCACTTCATATAGAAGCAGCTGTCTCCTCACCTGTTTCCCAGCCCATCTAGAGGCCTGGAGAAATTCTTCAATTTAGCAAGCAAACTTAAGTCATTATTAGAAATGACAGGGAAACCTGATGAAATTGTACTTTCAATTGGAAAACAAAATTGCAATCAGACCAACATGATTTCCTCATGGTCTGACCATGCTAATGCCAAGTCGAGACATGGGCAAATGTATTTAAAAGTCATAATGGAGTATTACCATGCAATCTCTTTTTACTGGCCCTTATTAATATAAAACTTCAATTTGCATGTAAATGCGGTCAACTTTCATATCATCAAAATACATGAGGCCTGGGAAAGTAATGAATTGAAGTTTGATGCGGCAATTACTGACGTTTATAAAGAATTTTAAAGAGGTCATTCTAGCCTTGGCTGAGAAAATGAGGAAATCAACAGGGAATATTGTCAATATAGCAACAGTGGGAGTTGGAGTCAGTCCCAGGTGTTAGAAGGCCAGATGATGATTAATAGAGAGGGAGTATGAAGCCTTTCACCCAGAAGGACTGGGCTGGACCTGAGGCTCAATAACAGAGCTCTCATGAAAAGGTTCTTGCTGGGTTCCCACTTTAGCTGCCTCGAAATGTGTTCCAGAGGGAATAAAGTAGCAAGTGTTTATGAGAAAGAGCAGTGCTGAAGGTTTAATTGGGCTCCACATCCTTTCAGCTCCTTTCAGTAGTTGATATGCAGTTTAACCTTTTTTTCCCCACCTCAGATACTCCAGTGCCAGTGGGATTTTAATAAGGCACTAACTTGATAGCTTGGAAAAACACTGACTTCATTGCTAAATTGAGTTAAACTGCCTTATTGTGTTCTAATGACAATTTATAAATCTCTTGATTTATAAACAAAGAAAACAAAAACCTAGAAAATATTTTCATATTGCTTAAACGTTTTTTAAAATAAAAAAAAATGGTGGTTTGGGGTTTTTTTCCCCTTCTTTCCCGGTTCACTGAAAAATTTCAGGTGCAGGAGAAATTTAAATGAGTGAAAAAAATCAATGCATAAATGAAAACAGAGCTATACAGTTGTTGTACTTTTTTAAAAGCAGATCCCACTTTGTGCTTCTTTAAAAGCACTTTTTAAAAAAGTACTTCTTTTGTACTTCTTTAAAAGCAGATCCTTGTGTAGGATCAGGACCCATATTTCTCTTGCTGGCTGAGGCTCACATGTTGTGCGGGGTGGTAGTCAACTGACTTCAGCATGCTGTGGCTTAGTTTTCCCATCTATAAATAGAAATCTATAAAGTGTTTATCTTCACAGGACTGGGGATGAAGCTTAATTAATAAATGTTTATTAAGTGCTTTGGGATCTTGAAGTGGAAAGTAATAAATATGTTTCTAATTTCTTTGTGGATTTTTTTTTTTTTTACTGTTCTCATTAAAAGCAAGCCATATAGCTGGTAAACTGTTTCTTCGGCACAAATAAAATCAAGGTCACTGGTAAGGATCAAGGAAAAGTAAATAATGGAATAAAAATCAATTCATCTACAGAACAAGATTAATTTGAGTTTTCTTAATTCCTTCTACTCCTGTTCTCTCCTTTTGTTTTCAAAACCTAATTTTCAGTTACACTATTTCAAATAAATCTCCAGATTAGTTAAACATTTTAGGTTACATTAATTGAAGTAAGATAAGCAATTACATTCAAGATGCCTTGGATGCTACAATACATTATTTTTATAGAGAGAGAATAAGTTTCAATGAAGTTTAAGAAGAAGTAATCAAAGAAACTGACCAGCACTTTGAAATGTTATTATAAGAAGTACTTTTTATCGTCACTTCCAATTTTCATAGGAATGCATTTTCAGCTCTGCAGCTCAAGTAAACATTTGAAAATGTTCACTGACAAACTGAAATTCTCAGAGCAGAGCATCTCTTTCCCTATTACTTTACCAGGCTTATAGACAGACTATTCTCCCAAGGGATGGTATGGTAAATCAATGTTTATATTTCTATAACCCTTGAGACTCCTTGGCCTAAACATTTGTAACTCTCAGTAATCTGGATGGTGAGTGATAAAGGGACTGCTGTTATTACAAAAGGAAGCTTGAAAGCATTAAAGAGGCAACATTTATGGTCTGATACACTATTCTGGTTTCTTAATGACTTTCCTGATATATTTACAGGATTTGATACATATTTGGAGAAAGGTATAATTTTTCAGTAGGCCTGAGAACAAGAGTGAATACTGAAAAAAATTAAAAATAGCAACAGTGTGGGGAAGGTGTTAGATCTATTCAAAGCTTTACATAAACATCAAGAATAAGGATTTGGTTTAGTGTTCTATGAATTAAGGATACCTTTATGCATGTAAAATGATCAATCATTATTAACGTAGTTGGATTTGCATTAGCTGGTATTTGCTTCAATGTTTGACACTATAAACAGTTAAGAACACTTCATCTTGTTAGAGAAAGCAAGAAAAGTCTTTTTTTAAGGACAACAGTTTCATGATCTTACATTGTAATTCTTGAAAATCAAGTAGGTAAGGTAAAAGAAAGTCACGAGCACCAGAAGACTGAATCACGAACTCCTATTAGTTGGATGATAAACTAGACTTGTGTGCAAAACAAGTTCAGAAAACCCTGGAAAATATTTTTTGGGTTTTTATCCAGCAAAATTTTTCTGCAATATAATACAAACTATTGAAAAATATAAGCCCTATTGTACATATAAACATATTTTTGAGAACTAAGTAATAGTAGCATAGGGGAAAACTATCAGATAGTAAAATGCTACATTTGGGGAACATTTCATGCAAAGGGACTAGTTAGCAGAGCAACAGGTTCCACAGATAACAAAAGTCCCCAAAATTTGCTTCTATAGAACTTCAGAAATAACAGCTAGAGGCGTTTCGAATCAGGCACTGAGGAAAGCACTGAAGAAGCGGTGACATTTTGATACAAGTGCCAATTCCACTTCAGAAGAAAAATGAAGTGGACTAGACTAGCATGGAGTCTGGCATGGACTGGACTACGGGACTAGACTAGCATGGAGTCCTCATCACTGTTTCACTCTACAAAGCCGCTCTTAACGACCCTCACTGAATTCTAAACTATGCACTATCAGAGATACCTGGGTTGTTATATCCTTGGCATGAAAATGCTCCATGTCATAGTTCCCATTTCACAACATGACTCCATGACTGGTGACCCCTGCCACCAGTTCTGGGAGAGCATATCCTTATTTCTAGTTGTAAATGGGTCACTGAACACCAGAAGCGCAAGAGCCTTGGAGCCATAAAGATTCAGGAGGAAATCCATTGGGAAAAAACTCTAGTGGGAAGAAGCAGACAGAGAGTTCTAGTCATTATTGATCAGATTATTTATTCATTCACGTTATGCAGTCAATAGACAGGAACAGAACTAAATCCAGTTAACAGGGACCATCTAGTTCTGTGTGAGTTTACTCACTACCCGGACCTTTATAAATGATCTTAATATAATCTGCCTGACTAAAGCATGATTTGGTTATGACTAACCTTCCTGGTTTATTAGAGATCTTAGGAAGAACTGAGGACTGCCCACTTCCTCTCCATTCATCTTTAAATCACAAGAGAGTTTAGGTGCCTGAACATCTGCCTCTCTATTCAGACTGCAGTGCATCTAAGCACACAATGAAAATGCCTCCAGAAGATAAAAGGAACACAAACCCAATTTTAGCTCTGTTGTAGAATAGTCTTGGGACTTATCTTGACTTAAATGTCTTTGGGAATTAGTACTTTAAAACCAACATGTTAAATCAAGCTGTTTGAATCCTTCCCTGAGATTGAGATAGCTGTGTGTTACAAAATATAGGTTGAAAACATTAGAAAAGCAAAACAATTAATCTCTAGTGAGGAACTGCCTATTTATTTCCAATGTTAACATTTATATGCACGTAGATGGTCTCCAGTAGTCCAGCAGCATAAAAACTCATAAATAGTCCAGACATCTGGGATAGATGCATAAAATCATATCTCCAGAGTCCTAGGGATGGAAGTATGTACATTGGAATGATTGCAAAGTGAAGAAGGAAAGCACAAAAAATTATTTTGAAGGCCCACCAGTAGGTGAAAAGGCTGTCTTGGATCATATGCAGCTTATCTTAATCAGTTCATCCTAAATGCAACTGCAAGGAAAAAAAAAGCCAAAAGCCCTGGAAGGAGGAATTTTGTTATACACAAGAAAAGATAAAATTTGTATGGAGGAAGGGTGGCTAGACCAGACTGTTCTCAGGCAAATTTCTGAACCTAAAGCATATTTTACCCTATCCCTTTAAAAATGTACTAATTATTTCATTGCTAATTCCCACAGTGCTACCTTGCATCTCCACAGTATTCCCTTACAAAGCAGGTAAACACAGAAACATATGAAATTTCCTTTGGATTCTATTGCACACTGATATTCTGCTTCTCAAACCAATCATTCACACAAATTATCATCTAAACTCACTGCGAGCAGAACTTCTTACCCAGGCCTCCTCTGGAAAATCTTCCTTCCCAGTTCTTCTTCTCTTCCCTCCTCCACTGTTTTACTCCTTCAGACCACCTACCTAAATTGCTTTCAAGTTTCTTTGCTCTTCCACTTCATTTGATGCATCTTTTACTCTGACCCTGCTCTCCACCTCCCTATACATGCATTTTTCTTACTCTGTAGCTGTTTCTTTACTTCTTTCTATTACTTAAATAGATGTTTCACATACTGCTAGGCTCTTCTACCCCCTTTTTCTTCCTGATCAGGCTGCTTTCCCAGTCTAGCTTCTCTTCTTTCTCCACCAGTCCTTCTTTCTGCCTCAGATGTTCTCTCTGCCTATTCCTCTCCTTCTCTTTTACCCTACCTTTTTTCCACTTTTCTATATTTTACTATCTCCAAATTCTTCCAGCTCAGTTACCGGATCATCTGATCTCAAGGCTTGATTCTGGACCCATGAAATACGCGACATGACATGCAGAAGCAGTCTTTGCTGTCTCAAGGTTTATTCTTTTCCCGAAATATACATATGCACTTTAAGATAAGTTAGTTTTAAAAGAGAAACATTTATGCTATGCTACTGTAGAGCAAGATAACAAAGTTATTAAAGAGATAAGACTGTCAATGTCCTTTTGAGACCCTAAATCCATATGGCACAATATGTTTTCTTTAGCAGTGGTGAACAGAAGATGTTTGGAGAAGAGTCAAAGAACAGAACAAGGATACAATAAAACTTTCTGCTCTCTCTTCCATTGGGAGGACTATCCCAATACTGACTTTATGTTGGGTTCATTGTCTGAAGAACTGTGCTTTAGCAGGTTTATAAGCTGACCTTTGACTCTATAGAATTCATCTCTCTGTGATGTTACAGGAGTCTTGTTTCAGGAACTAATAATAAGAAAGGCGATAGGTTTGTTCCTAGACGAGTGGGAGAAGCTGTATTAAAAGCTGGAAGGGCAGGTAACTTTGCATCAATACGTAGGTTCAGTTGGGAACTGGCCTCCCGGTGATGCAACAGCAGGTTTTGTTATGCTTTTCATATGTCTAAACATCACAATTTTCTCTGATCTTAACATCTCTTAAGCCTCAGTTAGTAGGTGAGCTGACCTTGGAGCTCTGGTTCCCCAAGGCTCAGATGCTGAAGTTTTTGTTTGCAGCATTCAGTTCAGTGGCATTGTGCAGCCAACAGTGCTTCAGATGAGATTTGTTGCTCTTTTCTCAGCTTTTGCTCTTTACTCAACTTTTTCATTGCTGTTTCAGGTTACAATGTATTTAGATGCCTGGAGCTTCCTAAATGTTGAGCTTCCCTAGTTACTCCTTTCAATGGCTTTATGAAGTGCCCCTAGAAGTCTAATAGGTTCCGGAATAACAGACACTTTCTACAGTTCTGATGTTTATATCAGCCTAAATGATAGTTTTTCAGCCACTTCTGTACAAAAGCTGGTTGATTCATTAAAAATCTGTATCACCGAGTCCTTTTTTTTTTTCTCTGCTGTATATTAAGCACAAACACAAGTGAATGCTTTATCAATTTGGTGAAAAGGATCATTCATTTTCCTCCAGAAGTTCCCAGGCAGACATTTATACCAAAAATACAATCACGAAATATTTTGAGATTTTGTAACTATTGAAAACTGAGCATTTTTTGGGTATGGACAAATATGATATTGTATATCTTAGAAATTTGTCAACTAGTATATGCAAGATGCATTTTTTTCTCTCCTTCTCTCCCATTTTTTCTATGCCTATTAGTTGTATAATTGAAAGCTTTTGAATCCCTATTCATGGATGAGGGACCCAGTTTAAGAAATGTTATATGTTGACATAATGGAAATACAGTTACAGCAAGGATATGTGATATAGCTAAGCTGAAAATATGGTATACCTAAACTACATGATTACAGCATAAATACATACTAAAAAAAGAATGGTTTCTGTCCCAAAGACCTTACACTGTAAACAGAAGAAAAGGCCAGCATTAAAAATCGAACAGACTGAATGCAAATTAGCACTGGCTGTAATCAGCAGCATGAAATCTCAGCTTTCTCAGCACTGAAGTACATGGGTACATAGGTAGCACAAATGTACGTGTACACATGTACATACGTAGCACAAGTGAGGAGAGATATGAAGAAGGACAATGATTTCTTTCCTTTTTTTTCCTCTGAAATGCACAGGTTAGTCTATTAGGCCAAAGAAAGAATAAATGCCTATTTTTTTAAAAGTGTTGTAACACTCCTCACTAGTTCTGTTTATTTTTTTCTTAAGACCCTTCTATATGTGATTCCACTCTTTTTTGTGGGATTTACTATGATTACTGAAATATTCAGACATGTTCTCTCTTTTCTCAGTCTTAACTAGTAGCTCTATCTCTCTAGAAGCAGAATATAGGTTTGCATCTAACTGGCATGATAATCTCATTGCCATTACTACGTCATGGTTTATCAAGCTGTTAATTTGTGAACCACTGATTGTGATCACACACATTTTGAACTACTATAGAAATTTACATCTTTGCATATCATTTTGGCTTGAAACAGACCATTAACAGTTTAGTCTCCTCGACTGCCTCTGAATGAGGAAGACTGTGTTAATTGTGTGTTTTTCACTGATTTCAGAAGAAAGAATGATCATCATATGTGACAATTTAAGTCTGACTTTAATAATATTTGGATTAATCTCCCATAGTTAATACAGGCAAGAAGCTAACCACAAAATGTTTGTAGTCTTTAACTTTTTTTTACTCCCTTTGCATGACATAACTCTTTACAAGACACCCTGCCTTTTCTGCATTTATTGCTTTTGGCCTAACAGTATGCATATGGTCCCTAGTGAACACAAAGCTCAGTTTCTCAATCCATCCCAATGAGATCCATGGGAATTTTTTAGTAAGAAAAATTGTCCTGGCAGCCTCCTTCTACAGAGGGAAATACCTCTGGATGAAGGGGAAACGGTACTTTCTTTGAGAAGGACTGGCAATCAAGTCTACAGTGAGTTTCAGAACTGTCTTCCTATTTTTTGATAGTTCTGTTGTGATCTTGTAACTTGAAATAATCAGCTAGAGGATAATAACGAAAGACCTTATCCCTCACCCCAGCGCAAGACACTATTAAATTTCTTTAGACAGCAGCTACTATTTATAAAAGACAAGAAAAGTAAGGATAGTGGAAGGACATGTATTACAGTAATGCAGTTATCGGGCTGATGATGAAGACAATTTTGTAGTTGTTCTTCTGGTTGGCATTGATCTTACACCACACTGGGGTAAAACAAACAAACAAACCACAACAATGTCCCTTCCTCCCCCCATCAAAAAAAAAAAAACAAACAAAAAAACCCCCAACACAACCCACCAACCAAAAAAACCCCAAAACACACAAAAAACCCAAACTGAAACAAACCCTTTCTGATTGCTGAAATTTTCATTGACAGACCTATAATATTCTGACTGCCTCTTCAGTTTCTACAGGGAAAGTGATCTGCACCCACAAAAGCAAACAAAAATATGCAAACAACCTGAGTTTTCCTACAGACTTTTTTTTGTTATGTTGGTTTCAGACATTACAACAGACTTTCAGATATGTACAAGTTCCATTAAACAACTTCTAGAAAATGATGATGTTTTTTATATACAGGTTCTAATTCTTAGAATTTTTTTTTTAGAACTTTAAAAATAAGTAATAAGTGTTCAGCCCTGTAAGACAAAGAGAACTTCTTTTTAAAGAGCACAACGCTATAAGGCCACTCAATACAGACAGTACTGTTCATACTGTTCATAAATTCCTGTTTACAAATACCAATATTTTTATCAAAAGCTCTAATGAAGTCGGTCAAGTTCTTCCAATTAGTGGACTCAGACTTTGAATGAAGGTCTAAGTATATATAGTCTGCCCACTTGGTATCCAGTTTTCTGCTTGTATGTTCTATGTAAGGTTTTGTTTGAAGGAGCGTGGATGTGCAGAAGGGAGGAAGACAATAAGAGGGAAGCATCACTGTTTCCTCTGAGCTGCTTGATTTATGTTACATTAGGGAAATCCCAACAAAGGGAGAGAGCTGGAAATGTGAATCTGGGAGAAGTTCTAGGCATGCAGGATGGAGACAGCAGAGACAAAGCAATCAAGAAGCTTGAAGCCCTTGAACATGCTGGCAGACTCTGAAAGGATCAGGGTCCCTTCTTGCAACAGAAGACAGACCTATAATCAACATGAGATGTGAGGGATGATGGAAGATTAACAGACTTTTCCTTTGTACCATGAGGTACTGTGGGATCAGTAAGAGGCTGGGAATCCAGCAGCAGCTGCTGGACTGGAAATAAGAAGGGAACACAAGAGTGAACACTGTGGGTGAGGGAATATTTCCTTTCAATCATTTTGTTTGCTCACTTACCCCAAGAGGCTGAAATTACTTTACTGTGATTCTGCGTTCCGGCCAACCTGAAACCAGCAGGAGTAGCGACCTTATTAGATACTGCTGTTTCAAAGAAGACTCTGTAAAGATGACAAGCGTGAACCAAGTATGTAGCCCTTCAGCGTAGTTTTCTTGATTCCTTGTGTAGTGCTTTTGGTTTTGCTGGTATGATTCACAGTCATATGGTGTCACTAGAATATTCTGTAACACAACAAAAATTGAAAACCTGATAACGCTGATAAGTGAAACACGTATTAGTTGAGATTTGTATTGAACTCCATATAAAGACAAGGAATTCTGTACTGATTGCATTATTCTTTTTCATATTTAATTCAACAAAACCACTCTGTTTTAGAATCCACTTCTTACAGATATGTCAATGTCTTCAGAATTCAGAACTACTTTGTAACATAAACCAGAAAGTGTTGCTGTAGAATTGAAGTAGTGTGCTGCCAAGTAGCGATGTCTTTGTGGATAAAATAGTTTTATTTTATTCTTTTGTGCCAACAAAAAAGACATCAAAATTATAAAAGTAACTTTACTATAATATTAATGAATTCTATTGAATTCCACATTTTCATTAAAAATTTTCTGAGGATGAAATCTACTTTTTAGTCTGCAAATATTTTTCATGTTTGGTATATTTGTCACAGCATATCATCTCCAGCACTGGAATAAGAGCCTGTGTTTCATAGCATAAGATTTTACTTTTCATTCATCTGTCAACATCAGTTTCACCCATTTTTCCCTTTTTTTCTTTCTCTTGCTTTACTGAATCTTAGTTTCATTGTATTATTTTCTTTTTCTGTCCCTTTCTTCTTTTCTCTACAATCTTTTTGTAATCTTTCCCTCCTTTCTTCTACTAATTCCTGTATTTCCTAATCTTGTCCCACTTTCTCACCCTTTTGAATTGGGGAAAGAGGTTTGCTAGGCAGAGCAATTCTCTGTGGAAAAAACAGATAACAGAAAGAACAAAAGGTATTTATGCAAAGGGGTTTTCTTTTGCATGATGTTTAACCCTTCAAAGATCAGTGGGGCTGATGTCCATCAGACAGTTAAAAGGAAAAAACTTTGACAGTCCAGAAACTTGGCAAGCTGGTGGGACGCAACTCCAAATCTTGTTTCAGAGAAAGGTATGGAAAAGATTTCAGGATAACTGATAACCTGAACTATAAACATTTTTTAAAATATGTTTACACTGAGACCCTGACACTGTGGAAAGTATTTTTACATTTAGAACCATATTCTTTACATTTGTTTCTACTGGCATGGCACATTTAGGTTGTAACTATTTTCTAGAACGTAAAGAAAATGCTCATAGAGGCACCAGTTAAATAACCATCAAGAGGGCGCAAAATAATAAAGAAAGAAAAAAGTTGCCATCTGTTAACTCTGTGAGTTAACTAGACTTGATATTGCTAAACTTTAGTTACTACTACTATATATAAAACTGTCATTTTGATTAACATTACCTGTAATGCTTTGCAATGTCATTCTGCCTAGAGACAAATATATGTGAGTTTATAAACAGGTAATTCTGTTTTGTTATGATTTAGTTTTTGTTTGTAAGAAACTCAACTTCTTGCAACACTGATGACATCAAGAGGAATTACTGTAGAATTCAAAGGCACTGCATCTGTGTTGACAGTTTCAGCAGTGTATATTGTTTAATTTTTAATCTGATGAGCTATATGTGTGGCTAATGTAGTTTGCATTTATAGTCCTTGGTACTCATTTATTGTACTGAAAATTTGGAATCAAGCTTGGATTTCAAAACAGAAAAATAAATATGAGCTTGAAATGTTACTTAAAGAATTTATAGTTAATCTAATACAAGTTGGAAATACTATAAAATAGTTGCAGTTATTTTTAAATCTTTCGCTATAATAAATGTGACTGGTTGACACCAAACCAAGCAGTGATCAGAATGATTCCCTCTTCTCTAACAATGGAGTCTAAATTACAATTATATTAATTTTACATGAGTATAAAAATGTACTTGCAGTTTGAGTGTAGAAAATAAAAAATATTATCAGGCCTCAAAATATAAATTTTGTGAATTGTTTTCAAACATTGATATGAACACAAACTCCAACCTACATTCACAAATATGAACACAGACTCCACCCTACATTCATGAATACGCTGCTGCTCACAAGGTTTGGAAACACATGAATGGCCTTTCCATTTTGAAGCAAGCTGTGGAACTTCCAAGGAGATATTCAAGGAAGATGTTTGGGATGGTCCCAGTAACATGTGAGAAAGACTACTTGCAAGTGAGAGAGTTCTTTAGATTTCTGAGATGCAAATTAGATGAGCTCAAATATTGGACACATCGGGGGGTCCAGAACTTCCTTTAGTGTGAAGAGTTCTGTTTTTATTGTGCTTTACAAACTCTAGCCAACTTTATATAATGTCAGTAATTTAATGTGCCATAAATAATATATAATGCCACAACAGCAACAGCCTGCTTAAGGCTAATTGCACCATTTTTATTAATGTTTCTTCTTCTCTTCCATTTGAAGCAGAGTGGAGAGAACACATTGGCCATGTTTCTTTCTTTCATTTGTGCACATAAGTTTATGTTATTATGTGGATGGAAATGTGCTTGAGGTACCAAATCAGGCGTCAAGGTGCAACACGTTTTATCCAGAGCAAAAGTCAAATCATCTACAATAAAAAGCCTTTGTTCTCCTTGTTCACTTAGACTACTGAGATTTAATTTAAAAACAAAAACAAAAAACAAAAACAAAAAAACAAACATAATCACAGCCAGCCTTCAGGAAAAAGTATTGCTCTGGTCACCGTGCAAACAGTTATTTAGAAGCCAGCACAGACATTGACAGAGAAACTTCTGATTCCTCGGCCACACTGAAAAACTGATCTTTACAGTTATAGGAGGAGCAGGCTGCAGATCTGATGGTCCAGCAACAAAAAGTAAGTGAAAATATTTTCAAGAGCAGTTCCTCCAGTTCCTCCTTTGCAATACCCTGCAAAGAGCAGCAACAGGCAAGTGACTCTGGAGAAGCAAGTCTATGGTGGAGGCAGCTGTAAGATCTTTCTCCAAGCTGTTGCTCTTGCCTAGAAGCAAATTTTTAGCTTAAGATAGGCCTGGGTCTTTCGGGAATGGACTTTCAAGATATTACAAAGACTTCAGAGTGAACAGTTATATTGATCATCCTTGGACATTTTCTATCTATTTTGCAACTACCATAATTCTTGCACCTCCTTGTGAAAGCATGTATCAACAGCAAAAGAATGTATCAACTTTGCTACTGTTCTAAGCAGTAATAATTAGAAACCTTTCTTATTTTTTTAATTTCACATTACTGGTGGAAACGGTGATCAACCCAACTGGTTAAATGTAAAGACTTGTGCTTAATTTCAAGCTTATTATTGGTCGTGAGAAAAATATGGTAAGATTTGCTCAAAAGCTGAAAGGATGGCATTCTTTAATCAAAGCGAGTATAAAACAACAGTAGGGCAGAGCCTTTCTGTTGCTGAGATTCAACCTTTCTGAAAAGCAAAAGAATGGTCATTTTTCCCTTCAGTGGTGTCTGGACGTTTGATTTTATGAGAACATTTCTCAAGTACGTTGTGCACAGCACTGTGCAAGAAGTAGCTGCTCTAAAAACTTGCATAAACCTAGAGTAGGTTACATTTTCACAATCTTTATTACTTTTTCACAATCTTTATTATTTTCTGATGAACCAGCTAAGCCTAACACTGCGCTTTGTTAGTCCCGGAAAGCTGTTGCTGTCAGTATTTTGAGGCAAGCAGACAAAAAATATCTTATGAAGTACATGAACAGCTTAAGCTTTTTGACAATATCATGGCTCAACATGAGCCATCAGTGTGTACTAGTAGCCCAGAAAGCAAATCATATCCTGGGTTGCATCAGGAGAATCATGGCCAGCAGGTCGACGGAGGTGATTCTCCCGCTCTGCTCCGCTCTTGTGAGACCCCACCTGGAGTACTGCATCCAATTCTGGAGCCCCTACTACAAGAGAGATATGGATGTGCTGGAACGTGTCCAGAGAAGGGCCACGAGGATGATCAGAGGGCTGGAGCACCTCTCCTATGAGGACAGACTGAGAGAGTTGGGGCTGTTCAGTCTGGGGAAAAGAAGGCTCCGAGGAGACCTTACAGTGGCCTTCCAGTATCTTAAGGGGGCCTACAAGAAAGCTGGTGAGGGACTTTTTAGGATGTCAGGTAATGGTAGGACTAGAGGGTATGGATTAAAACTAGAGATGGGACGATTCAGACTGGACGTTAGGAAGAAGTTCTTCACCATGAGGGTGGTGAGACACTGGGACAGGTTGCCCAGAGAGGTGGTGGAAGCCCCATCCCTGGAAGTTTTTAAGGCCAGGCTGGATGGGGCTCTGAGCAACCTGATCTAGTGGGAGGTGTCCCTGCCCATGGCAGGGGGCTTGGAACTAGATGATCTTTAAGGTCCCTTCCAACCCTAAGCATTATGTGATTCTATGATTCTATGATCATGCTCTCATAAAGTGATAGTTTTTACCTTGCAGGGACTAGAGAAAGTATTGTTGAAAAATTTATTGGATCTCAGACCACTAATTAGGTGTTGAGAACGGACAGCTATATTATTAATGGGGAGTATATACTTGTAATTTCTTGGTTTGCTTTCCTCCATGTGCTATTCCTAAGTCTGACCTAAGAGAGTGCTGTGCTCAGAAGCACTGATATGTTTGTGGTAACCACTCTTTTTTATTTCCTAGTCACAGAATAAAGGCTTTGGATAAGATGTATGGCGTATGGCATATACTGTATTGCATATGTCTATGAAAAGAGACTCAAGTGACTAGTTCAGGCATAGGCATCTAATTTTTAGTTGCCCAACTAAAGGCAGATGGATTTCACCCATATTATCTTAAAGAAAATGAAAATGCCCTAATTTTTTAACAAAATACAGAATAAGATCAAGTAACTTACAAAAAAAAAAAAAAGAAAATATTGCTGTTGAATTCTTAAAAAGAAAACAAGATAATTAGAATGAAAAGGAAAATAATTATGCATTGGCCTAAAAAGTAGGCTATTTAAACAATATTTAGACTTGTATATATGTTACAGGGTTTAGAATTTTAAGATAATCTTAAAAATATACATTGATATTTCTGGTGTGGACATGTGGATAGGAGAACTTGTATGAACAAGACTTATCATATGAGAGATCTTGAAACATGCATTCAGAAGCTAACAAAGAACTGCTGAGTCAAGGACTTGTTCCAGCCCATCACATCATAATGATATCCCACATCTTTTACTACAATGGAGTTCTAAACCATAGAACTCAAATGTTAGAAAACCAATAAAGGAGCAATAAATGACTCTCCTACTAAACTTCCACGTTACCCCTGGGCTCAAGATACTCTTCAACAGGCAAGCCTCAAAAATAGTTCAGATCAACACTCTGAACATGTAATATTTTACATTTCCTTACTATTATTTTTACTTTTTACACAAAAAATGTGTGGCATCCAATGGCACATACAGAAGTGAGTGTCTACATTTTTCTGTTGAGCTACATAATGATTTTGCTGAGTTTTTACTAATTTTTAGTCATATTCTATAGCTGTGCTATGATACTTTCGGAGCCACAAATCAAAATAAAATTTAATGAAATTTGGCTTTTTTAAGTGTTTTGGGGGATTGAAGAGGCATTCTGCATGACTAAAAACAACTTTTGAGTTTTATAGTTGAAGAATAAAAATGGATGTTTTCTGGAGAACCTAGTAATTCAGAGGCAAACAATAATGAAAATATATATTGTCATTATGATTATTTAAATTCCTCATCCCAGATGTGGAAAAAAAAAATACCAGGTCATCAGTTTAACAATTCTGCTTAAAGTCTTTACAAATTAGGCAAATATTTGAGAAAAGTTACTTTATTCACCCACCTACTGAAGTTCAGAACCCAAAGAGTTCAAATGCATGAGAGAAAGGAAAATGTTCTTCAACTTAGCTAAAACACAAGAAATAAGAATCTGATTTCATCCATTGTAAATGGAACTATGCAAGTTCTGTCTCAGATAAAAATCTTCTTTCGAGGCAACTGTTTTCCAAATAAATGTTCGTGAATGATTTAGAGTAGAGAATAAGGATTTCAACTGCCCCTTAAGAAGATAGTACTGGATCAATAAGGTTTACTAGTATAAGATATTGTATCTGAGAAAGGTAAATATAATTTAAAATATTTTTTGTCTGTCTCATAGGATTCATGCCTTGGTAGGTAAGTGTACCAATAGAGCTGGAAAACTTATGATGTCTTTTTCTTGGGAAATTTTAATCCCTCAAGTAGAAAACAAATTTTACCCTCCACAGTACTGTGTCTTTTTATTGTTTAACCAATTAAATAATATAATGTTTTACTGTAGCTCCTATGAATTTTCAAATTTCACCAGTGACATTCCTGTTACCCCATGAGTCCTCAGAGGTAACCAGAGGAAAATTATTCTTAATTTGAGAACAGAAAAAATGTGTTGTTTAATGAAGTTTTCAAACTTCATATTTTATTCATATTTACTTCATACTCACAAATCATTTTGTTGTAGAATGCACTGAAATATTTCATTAATTAATTCCCTGGTTTTAGATACATTTCATAATAGATAATCTCACTTTTACACTATATTCTTAGAATTGTAAATCAGCAAAGCTACACAATGCAGTACAGTAAACAACAATCAAAGAAAAATAATAAAAAACCCCTGCATTCTGGTGATTGATACTGTATTTTTTTCAATAGAGGCCTTAAGCACTTTCAATTATACCCCACTCCCGTAGCTTTTCAGCTCCCATATGTCAAGAATACAAACAGGTGAGAGGCAAAGTTCTCCCACCTCAGGTACGAGAGCTAAGTGAAGTATTTCATATACTCTCTATTCTCAGAAAATCTCTGCACGACCGGCAAAGTTCCACAGTCAGAAAGTGGTAGCACCATTTCCTCAAACTCATATGTGAAGGATAAGAGGACCAGAAGAGAGAGATTTTGAGCTCACAGCTCTATCCTGCATTTCAGGCTCTACATGGCTAATGTCCTTTCCCCATGCTACAGCCCCTATTGCCATCAGCTTGCGTGAGGAAGGTTTGAAGAAGGTCAAGTTTTCTACTTTTTCCTGACACCCACAAGAGCCAGCCCTTCCAAGAGCAAACACTGTTGTGTAAAGGAGTGTAGAAACACCTGCTGATACCCACAGAGCAAACCACCATGCCCCCAGAGAATTACATGGGTAGCATTCTGTAGCATAGGGTTCTGTAAGAACAGCACACCGAAGGCACCTTACCTCAAATTGAATACCCACCAAGAAGGGGAGAGAACCTGGGAGAAAAGAGATCATGCCAGAAGTCTTCATGGGATGGTGATCATGGTCTCTCACACTAAATGCACTTACTATTCCTTTTTACCATTAGTCCTTGACCACTCGGATGAAATGATCTATTAAGTTAAAAAATGAACAGGAGAATAAAATAAGACAAATCAATCTATTCCCTCAACACTATGACAGACGTTTTGTAAACTCCAGGTATAACTATCTTTGAACTCCCAACAGCAATTTCACATTTCAAATGCCGAAGTTGTCCTGTCAGCAGCATGATTACCATCCATTAACAGATTGGGAAACAAAAACCCAAACCCTTAAGTTTTCAGAAGTCAAAGATACAGGCAATTAAAGATGCCAAAATCTTCCACATTTTTGTGAGGGAGTCCATAACAAAATGAAGTATTCTTAATATTTTATTTATACACACATATAAAAATATTCTATTCTATTCTATACAGGAAAAATGAGTGAAGATTCACTGACAAAATATTTCTGGTCCTTAATAATTACAGTCATTCACTCTGTGAACAACTAGTTCATTAATAGGGATTTTCACCTGCCTCCTGTTTCGATGAGCCAACAAACATGCTTATTTAATTTCATTTCACTACCATCACACTTAGGGGTAAGCTACATTCCCCACTAGCATATTTTTTGCTGACTTCAACTTCATTATATTGGAGAAATAGTTGAAGCAAAATCTTCATTTCACTGGTGCATCTGAAGTTATTTTAGAGGTGTCAAACAATAGCAGGCCTAGACATTTCTGTTTTTCTAAATCTTTCCCACACTTGTCCTAGAAATATTGCACACATGCTGAATCCTTGTCTCATCCTCTGGCTGGTAGAAAACCAGTTGCTGTAGTGTGTTGCTACTCACACTCTTCTCTCTTGCTGCTGACAGAAACTTGCAATGAGTTCAATGAGACGGCTTAGAGTTCCCACATCTGGAAACCTAGAGCTGGTCAAGTCAGATGGTGTCAAAATTTTTGAAAAGCTGAACACATGATCAATGTAGGATTGTACTGCCCTCCTTTTATCAGTGGTGTTACAGATGGTTGTGATTAGGTCATATGTGCCTTTCTTCTCTCTGAATCCGCCCTTTAACTTCATGTGATCCTTCATCATATGGACAAGGACTTTGTTCTTAGGCAAAATCTGGAAGATGTTATGATTGTAATAACACTTTGTTATGCTGTCTTTTCTTTGCTGAGGGCAAAAAGATTACCTTTGTCCACTTATTTTTCTGGCTATCCCGACATCAGTGCAAATTTCTCACATGAGATCAGCTCTGATCACCAATTGCTTTTATCAGTTCTCATAACACGTTAGCTACTGCTGTTCCTCTTTTTAAGGATAAGCACATACTTGGTTCCTTTTACTCAACTAATAGCTTTTGCTCTGTTCTCTTTTTGTCAACATCCTATGTGGTGAATAGCTCTGATGAAGCATGTGGACTGATACATTCAGCAAGATGTTTAATATTAGTAGCTTTAAAATCTGAGACTATCCCAAGGCCTTCAGCCTGCCACAGCTTTGCAAATTAGCTGGTTCACCATACTCCAACAATGAGAAACTGTGACCTAAAGTTGTCTTAACACATAGACATTACCTACAAAACCAAAAATGAAAGAAAAGTTGTATGAGAATTGAAATGTAAATGTAATTTTACATAATTAATTTACATAAATAAATTTACATAAATGTAATTTATGAATTATCAACATTTACTTGGAGTGATGTCAGTAGTGACGCAGAAAACAAAAAAATGTTCAATAAATATTATTTTATTCTGTACTTGGAAGCATGTAGGGCATTGTATTTGCATTCTTTGTGAGTGATGAACTACTTTCTAATCCATTAGCAAATGAAGAAATATGTCTAGCAGAAATAAATATTTTAAATCATCAAACCTAAATAACACGAGCACCAGAGGTGTTTGGGTTTTTCTTAAAATATCCTATTGGACTCATAGCCCAATTATATTAATTTGTAATTAATCTTGGAATACCAGGAAATTTTCACAGGTCTGGAAGAGCCTTACACTGAAAAACAAAACAAAAAAGAAAAAAGGAAAGAAAAAAAAAAGAGAAAATAGGAATGTCTGGCTGTGAGCTGAATTCAGAAATAATTTAAATGAGAACTTTGTTAGAAAGGTTTAACATTGAGGTTAATTAATTGTAAAGTGATATGGTAGAACTAGAATGGCTTTGGTGGGAGGAATAAAACAGAATCCCCAGCAGAGGCAGCCACTGGTGTTGTTCTTGCTTTCCCTCTCCCTCACAGCTGGCTACAAGCACTTCAAAGTCCAGGTTTCCTCCCGGCTTGTACTAACTGAAGTAGTGAATGATCCACCCAACACATATCTTCAGGTCTTTCTTGTAGATACGTTTTTGTTAAGCATGATTGTTTGGGTTCGTTATAGGTGTAACTGAAAGAAATGTAAAGACGTGATATATGAGAAGTCGTATTAAATGATTTAACAGTGTCTTTTGGGCTTTAAACTCAGTGTTATGAGGCTATGATTGTTTTCTTATGACCCATATGGAAGGAATTTAACCTATTCCTACAAACTGAAAGTGTCTCCTATGGATACTCCTAGTCATTCTCATTACTTTCCACTGAAGCATGCAAAGCCATTGAAGTCTTGTATTTTCTTGCTAGATAATATTTCTGCTCTCCATTTATATGCATACTACAGACAAACAAATACGCTTACAGACAAAGAGCTTGATAAAAACAAATTAAGCATAACCAAGAGTGATTAACATGTCTGTGTTCAAGCGAAACTTGAGCAAAGTCCCTTTAGTACAATGGTACCTGTATGTCATTATACATACAATAATTTCAGATATTTGAATTCTTATTTACAATTGCGTTCACATTTTTTAAAAGTCTTAGAAAACGTGGAAAAAACATCTTTGTCTCCCTGGCAAAAGTAAAAATTCCTAGCTTACAAAGTAATAAAAATTAAATTTTTACATTTGCTCTTGGTCTTTGTAGTTTCAACAGCATATTTACAGTTAGATTTGTGGAAGTGGAGACGTTTTCCACAATTTATGATGTCTAGATTCTATTTATGATATTACATCATAGTCATTTTTTTTAACTGAGTAAAAGAATTCATCAGCTTTTAATTCTTTATAAATACATCTAGTGTTTTCAGGCCCAGGAAGACGTATTATTACATGCTTGCAATTATGTTCAACCAACAAGCAACAAGAAAGTGAAGAGGTCTTCCTCCCAGACAAGAACTAGAGGAGTCAGATATTTGTGTGGCCTTATTCTCTTAGCTAACTAGGGCTTTTACACAGAGGGGGTCATATGGTCTATAGTCAGATGTAATTTTTTTCCCGATGCTTTTTATAGAAGAACGCTATAGAAGAAATAAGTGGAAGGTTAATATGACCAGCTGACAGGGTGCTGCATGTGGTGCCTCTGAGATCCCTCCACTGTACCTTTAGTAGTTGCTTTACTGAAAAACAGAACAAGCAAAGAGGACAATCTATAGAAAATTCTGCAGGGGATTGCAAGGGTTACTCACACCTCCTGCCTGCCTGTTCCTGTGAGTTTTTGCATAGTGAATTGTGACAGAGTAAACTGTCCCGTGGAAAGCAAATCTCTACAGCTGACTCCAATTAGCCACTAATCCTTCCAGAAATTTCTTGGAGTGGGAGAGGCTAGAGGAAAGGGGTGGAGGATGCAGCAGCAGTACTTCAAGATCTAGCTTTTTCTAAGAGAAGCAATTAAAAAAAAAAATAAATTACATATTTATGAAGGTCCAAGAAGAAATTTGCTCTAAGTGGTGTATGAACAATTTGTTAAAATAAGACCCCAAGAAGAGCATTGTTTGGGAATGTCTCCCTAGGAGCCTTTGCTTGTTAAAGGAATAAGGGAAGCTATGAGAAAAACTGAAAGGGTGCAGACTACATATTGACTACCCGCTTTTAAGAGGTTTGGCAATTTTTTCTGAATTCTCCTAGACAATATATCAGTCTAATTGAGGCAATGTAACTAGCCTGGGAAATATAGAAATATTGCAGTTCATTCTAAAAGTAGAAAAACAATGCTAAACTGAGAGAATAGCTTTTTATCTGTATCAAAACACAGTTTAGCATTGTTATGAATCAGCAAAGGACTAGCAAATTGTTTACTTTTCCATCGGTGGCTGTTTGTGATGCACATATTTACTATGTGTTCTCCATATTTCCTTATTCTACCTAAGCTTCAGAACACACCAATTTGGTATTAAAGCGTTACTTCTATAGGATAGCTTCCTGAAAAGTTAGTTTCTGGTCATTTGGAGCATACTGTATTACATATGATATGAACAATTCACAGCTTAGTTTTCAATACTGCTTGCAAAGCTCCTGAAAATACATCATTCTGGATTCACTTTTGCAGCTGCTCAGAAGACATCCCAGGCAAAACCATGAAGAAATGTTTTATGATCTAAAGTAAATGATGACTCCTTGCTCAACATAAATACCTCCAGAAGTAAGAAAAAATGAAAAAGTATAAACTAATTTGTACTATTCCCACAAAATATTTCTTTAATATTCTGGTATAGTGTAATTGATTAGAACCATTTTTAAAAACCTTTATAAAGTATTCTGAATTTAACAGGCTCCTGCCTGTACAGCCAATCTTATACAAAGCTGAAATACTTCACTTAATAAAAAACAACAATTATTGCTCATGTCAAGCAAAAGAAAGCATAAAGATTTTAAAAGGTTTTAATGGATTTCTTCAAAGTAGTAGTATATCAAACACTAAAAATTGTAAATATGTTTTGAAACAGATAGCAAAGACTTGTTAAACACATCACATTTTTCTCTTTAGAACAACTACTAACATTAGAAAATCTATTAATCTTTTATAAAATGTCCAGAATTATTTCCTGAACGGATCAGCATTGTACGTTTTAAGCATTTAACAAATACAATTATTTTTATATGTTAATTTAAGAAACCTCATGAATATGTTGTGTTCAATTAATTAAATTCTTGTACACTTAAGTAGAATAATCTTTTCTATTCATTAAATCATTACTTCCACAGTTTTTCAAGATGCTCGAACTTTCATTGTTAATATGGAAGTGTTGTTTAGATTTTTGCCACAATTTTTCTGTCTCTGACTAATTTTCTGTTGTCTATGCTGTTCTGGAAAAAAAAAGCGGGCGGGGAGTGTAGCACAATTTAAAGTTTCAGTACTTCTTGAAAATTGATTTCCGACTTTCTGTTCTGACATCTGTAGTGTGCCATTTTTGAATGTTTTGTGCATTAAATTTTGTACTTAGTGTTTTTTACTTAAACTTTTCTCTCTGACTTTCATTGCATAGCATGCATTTCCCCATTCTTTACAAACACATAATTCACATATGATGCTGTCAGCCATTTGCTTCATATTGTGATAGTAAACTTTTCTGGCAAATCTTTCCTATGTTCATTAAATTTCTGGCTTTCTAAAATCTATCCAATGATACAAAATCTTCTTTTGCCATATTTATGAAAAATGGTGGATTATTTTGCACAGTATGCAAACCAGAGAGCTCTATAATTTTGTATTTTCTCATATTTATTACTTAATGGTGTTTGTACAACTCCTGGCAATCTTCCCCTAAATTGCTTCCTCATATCATCTGGAATACTTTTAGAGATGGTCACAATTAACCACAAGTTGTTTTTTTTAAATTTCTGGGTTTAATTCAAAATTATTATTTGTTCGTTGATTACTTTGTTTTCTGTTTACCGTATTCACTTTTCCAAAAAAATAAATCCATCATTTAATTAATTTCATTCTTTCTACTACCCTATTTCTCTCTAAACTAATTTATTTGAAGCTGATATTCATATATAGACAAAATGTGGTGGTATGTGATAGGTAGGTTCTTATTAGCACACATTTGGGATAACTATGTTATTAATGAGTAGGAGAACCATGCATGAGCTATATAAGACACCTAAACTGAGTGGCAGAAATATTCTTTATGATGTTACCGTTTTTGCTGGGATTTAAGGGTGTCCGTTGTTCATTGGCTGGTTTGCAAGGGAGGTATATGAGACAGTATCCCATCTACATGAACAGGAACAAAAGATAGGAATTGCACAGCTACTTGTTTTGAGTAACTTGAACTTCCTGCAGAACTTCTGCTTAGAAGCTTGTGACATTTCTCTGCTTCATTCCACCAGATGCCAAAACCCAGACCACTAAGCTTCCTGCACTCTTCAGTTCAGGGAGAGAAATATCAAGTAATACCTTTCTACTTTTTTCAGTACTGTTGTAAGACAAAATAGGATGAATTTTCATTGTACGTTTCCTTTAATTCTTCATATATTTTAAATGTTCTCACTGTTCTGCTGCCCCTGAATGAGTTGTTCTTCTTTCCTTACTGTCTTTGATTCTTTGATTCCTTTTTTTTTCTTGTTTGCCATATTATGTGTAGCAATATGCACATAATTTTTACTGTTGCTTTTCTTTCTTCTAGGCTACCTTGTGTCTTTAAGGGATGAAACTGCTTCCTTCAGTTGTAGGTCCTAAAGAATAAGCAAAGTTCTTTTTAACAAGGAAAACAGTTTACAGCTCCCATTTCCATTTTTTCCTGACTTATAAAATGTTTCTCAGCGAAGTTTCGGTCCTTGGCAAGCTATCTTTTTCAAAATCCCAAATGTATATAATAAACCCGTGACATACTCTATTTGCACACATGCTCATGTGTTGAGTATAACATAAAATAGACGGTGATAGAGGTCTTGTATAAACACACACACCCTTGTTGAATATACATTTATTTTTTAAAAAAGTTTAAAATTGGTCTTTTTATTTTAGAGGTTTCTATGACAAACAAGTATTGCCAGAGTGAAAGCCCTGCAATATTATAGAAGACTTCACCATGAAAGACATAGGCTAGCTTTTCTCTTCATCCTTTATCACTTATTCTGTACTGCAATTCTTTACAGAGCACTCAAAAGCTTCCAAGGTAATCTGCTCCTGAGTTACCAATGGCTCAGAAATCTGTGGATTTATTTTTTTTTTAGAGAGGGTCACATTTTTTTCCTTCCTAGTTCTTCCTCATTGCTTTCCCCTTTTGAGGGGAGGACCAAGGAATTTAAGCAAGAGGGAGCCTGCATCCTTTTTTAGTAACAGTGTACGCTATCACCTACCCTGCTGCATGCCACAAAAAAAACCCCAGAAATTATGTATAAACCGATTACATAGCCATGCTATTTGCTAGAATGATCAGGTGTTTTATGAGTTGAGACACACATTTTAATTGTCATCTTTAGGTTTCAGTGCTGAGATAATCAGGAGCAATTAACAACCACCGGGATCAGGGACTTTTTTAAAAAATTGACATCCTTCTTTCTGGTGCACGTTTACGTGACAGCTTAACCCAGAAACTGTGCAGTCATCTTGTACAGCTGGCCCATCATATTGTGCTTCAGAAGCTGAAGTTTATGTCAAGCATAATGAGCTTCTCCAGACTTTTTGCAGGAAAAAAAAGGTGTGGCTTCTAATTAAATTGCGTGACTTAGAGTGTCTGGGATTTTTTAAATGCCTGTTAAAAAACAGAGGGCTTGATTGTCTCTGTATTTACTTTTGTGCAGTAGTAGTATAAATCCAGGGGTACAGCACTAGGTAATGGCCTTTCTAGTCAAGGCCCCATATTTTTTGTCCCTGAAGAAGTGGCTTATCGGCACACAGTATGCAGCGAACAAATATCACTACAATGCTTCAAATTTTATTCTCAGTTTGAGTGCCTGAGTTTATGTACCTCTCATTTACCACTCCACAGAGGTACTCCTGGGTTTTGGACCTGGAGGTGAAAATTGTCTTTTAGTGAATGATAAAGACCTGAAAGTTGCACAAAATAAGTTGTAGCTCATTAAATGTTGCAGAAGGCTTTCAGATTCTACAGTGGAACATTGTTGCTTCTGGTTTTATCCTTAAAATAAAACCTATTTAGTCAGCAACAGCTTCCTATGTATTGTTGAATTTCGAAGACAGAAGCCTTTGTCCTTTTAAATGAGCATGTTTCCACACGTAAAAATAAGGTAGAGCAAAATTCAGCCTCTGCCCAGGAAATGTTCAGGGTTCTCTCTCTCTGCCCTGCCTTTTCCCTTGTGCTCCAGGGTTGTTTTAGATTCAGCATAAAGTATTGATATTTTACAAAAAGAGAAGTAAAAAGGCATAATCCTTAAATTTTCCATCATCAAAGTCATGGAGACAGAGTCCCAGAGTACTAAAAAAATGTTAGGATTTTTTTTCTTAAATAGAGATGGCAGAAAAAAACTCACAAAGTTTGCAAAAATGAAAAGAACGCAGAGACATTCCTATCACTCAATAAAATAATAAAAGAAAAAAAAATCAGGAGTATTGTGGAGAGATATTCTTTAAATGGACTGCTTAACTTTGTTTTATTTGGGCAAGGTGGTGTTAAAGGTATCTCTTCAGACTTCCTGTAAAAGTAGGAATTGGTTTCACTTATTTAAGTTGAAATATCTGTACTACTTGCTTAGAATAGTGATGGAGGATGTCAAAGGGCATTCCTAAAGCTCAAACAAGCATTAATAGCACCTTCAATATTCTTGCACACAGATTTAAACTCATCGTTTGAAATCTTTATGGAAGCCAGAAAACTTGGTCTTGGAACCATTCTTGCTCAGACCCTGGAGGGTGAAGAGAAGATTATTACACATACTCCTCGCCTGCTGACTTAAGTGGAATGAAATTATGTAGTCTTTAAAGCAATAGAAGCACCATTTACAGTCAGGGCCCTGCGGCAGTATGACCCTTCTTTCTCTAAGCTGTAGTTATTGGCAATGCCAGTATGAGACCCACAGCTTAGACTCCACCTTCTCTCCTCATTACAAATGACCTTCTTTATAGTCCTGGACCCTCCATGTTTTTGATAGAGATGCCACACAGCCAACTGCACAGTGCAAGAAAGAAAGAAGAAGAAGAAAACATGATGTTTGCAGAAGGTGTATTTAAAAGTCATTCCTACATGTCAGTCAGACTAAAGCAGCCATTTCTTGTTCTGTGCCCAACTGATATACAACACACTGAACGGCTTCTCACAAGCAATTCCAGTTTAAAATATTAACAAAAGATTAAAAATGCAGACTTGAGACTAGCAATTAAATTTCTTTCAGGTTATAAAAAACTTTTTTCTGTGAAAATACTCACTTTAGCTACTGTTCATTCATCAGTGTCTTCACTGTGTAAATACAGATGAAGGTCTGCTTTCATCTTTTGAGTTAAAGTTCAAGTGCATAAACAGGGCATTGAGAGAACTCTGTTTTTTCCAAAGACTGGCTACAAGATTGTGCCTCCAGGGGTTTTAGTCTCATACCTTTCACACATAGAAAAATCAGATAATCCATCTACCCCTAAAAAAATTCCCTGATCTTAGAGACTCAGTGATCACTTTCACCTAAGCAAAATTTACCCATAGTGGCCTGGTGGCACCTATTAAATCAGAAGTCAAGCTTTGAGGTTTCTTAATTAATTTAAGCAATCATATTTATAACTGTTATAAAAAAAAGTCTTCAAGGTTTTCCTTTTTGTTCACCAACCAGAGACACTTCAATCAAGTTGTCTACAGTGCCAAGCAGCTAGTATTTGAGCTGACATTAATGGGAAACGTAGGCCTTCCAGAGCTTCCAGACTTGCAAATTTGATCTTGCGCTAGATATTTTCAAATTTTAAAAATGCAACAACATTTTTGAAAAAATTTCTTTAAATTTCTAATCATACTTCTGTGAAAATGTAAACTGATACTATACTGGGGATTTTACAGCCAGATAGGTACCCTAGGTCCTTACAAAATAACTTCTCTTAGGTTGAAATCTCTGGGTCCAATTGTGAACTCACAAAACACTATTAAAATAACCAGAAATCAAGCAGCAAACAGGACCTTCTAGGTCTTCTTTGTCGCAAGATTAAAGGGTGGGGAAAATGGCCAGCCTGGATGAACAAGGAACTTTTGATGGGACTTAGGAATAAAAGGAGGGTTTACCACCTTTGGAAGAAGGGACAGACAACTCAGAAGGAGTACAGAGATCTCATTAGGTTATACAGAGAGAAAATTAGGAAAGCAAAAGCCCAGCTGGAGCTCAACTTGGCCACTAACATAAAGGAGAACAAAAAAAGTTTTTATAAATACATCAACAAAAAGACAGTCAGGGAGAATCTCCATCCCTCACTGGATGCAGGGTGGAAAGTTGCAGCCAAGGATGAGGAGAAGGCTGAGATACTCAATGCCTTCTTTGCCTCCGTCTTCAATAGTCAGACCAGCTATCCCCAGGGTGCTCAGCCTCCTGAACTGTAAGATAAGGATGGAGAGCAGAACAACCCACCCATAATCCAGGAGGAAGTAGTCAATGATCTGCTTCTGCACATAGACACATATAAGTCTATGGGGATGGATGAGATTCACCCAAGAGTACCCAGGGAGCTGGCAGGAGAGCTCACCAAGCCTCTCTCCATCATCTATCAACAAACCTGGTCAACAGAGGAGGTACCAGATGACTGGAGGGTGGCTAATGTGACGCCCATCTACAAGAAGGGTCGGAAGGAGGATCTGGGGAACTACAGGCCTGTCAGTCTGACCTCAGTACCAGGAAAGATCTTGGAGAGGATCATCTTGAGTGAGCTCTCATGGCAAGTGCAGGGCAGCCAAGGGATCAGGGCCAGCCAGCTTGGGTTTAGGAAAGGGAGGTCCTGCTTAACCAACCTAATCTCTTTCTATGACCATGTGACCCTCCTTCTGGACATGGGGAAGGCTGTGGACGTTGTCTATCTGGACTTTGGTAAGGCCTTTGACACCGTTCCCCACAGCATTCTCCTGGAGAAACTGGCGAATCATGGCATAGAAAAGTGTACTCTTCACTGGGTAAAAACTGGCTGGATGGCCATGCCCAGAGAGTTGTGATTAATGGGGTGAAATCTTCTTGGCGGCTGTCACCAGTGGTGTCCCTCAGGGCTCAGTTTTGGGACCAGTTTAGTTTAATATCTTTATTGATGATCTGGATGAAGGGATTGAATGCACCCTCAGTAAGTTTGCAGACAACATCAAACTAGGTGGGAGTGTTGATCTGCTTGAGGGTAGGAAGGCTCTACAGAGGGACCTGGACAGGCTGGATCAATGGGCCAAGGCCAATTGTATGAGGTTTAACAAGGCCAAGTGCCAGGTCCTGCATTTTGGTCACAACAACCCCAAGCAACGCTACAGGCTTGGGGAAGAATGGCTGGAAAGCTTCGCAGCAGGAAAGGACCTGGGTGTGCTGGTGGACGGCCAGCTTAACATGAGCCAGCAGTGTGCTCAGGTGGCCAAGAAGGCCAACAGCATTCTGGCTTGTATCAGGAATAGCGTGGCCAGCAGGAGCAGGGAAGTGATCGTGCCTCTGTCCTCGGCACTGGTGAGGCCTCACCTTGAGTGCTGTGTTCAGTTCTGGGCCCCGCTGTACAAGAGGGACATTGAGGTGCTGGAGCGTGTCCAGAGGAGAGCTACCAGGCTGGTGAGGGGTCTGGAGACCAAGTCATATGAGGAGAGGCTGAGGGAGCTGGGCATGTTTAGCTTGAAGAAGAGGAGGCTGAGGGGAGACTTCATTGCCCTCTACAACTACCTGAAAGGAGGTTGGAGAGAGGTGGGTGCTGGCCTCTTCTCCCAAGTGAGTAATGACAGGACCAGAGGAAATGGTCTGAAGTTGCGGCAGGGGAGGTTTAGATTAGATATTAGGAAGAATTACTTTACTGAAAGAGTGGTCAGGCACTGGAACAGCCTGCCCAGGGAAGTGGTTGAGTCACCATCCCTAGAGGTATTTAAGAAATGTCTAGATGTGGCACTTCAGGGCATGCTCTAGTGGCAGAGATTGTAGGTGGTTTTTTTGTGCGTGTATGGTTGGACTCGATGATCTCAAAGGTCCTTTCCAACCATGAAGATTCTATGATTCTATGATTCTATGATTCTGGGACTGTGAAGGGACCACACAACACAGATTGGAAGCAAGTACAATATTTACAACATTAATTGGTGGGAGGTTACATCGCTTGGGTGGTTTTCTGCATTAAGATACACACCAGAAAATAGTAACCATTTCCAATGCTGCTTTGTAGTTGCAGTGGAGAATTTATTTTAACACTAACGGAAGAAGCTTTGTATGGAAAATAAGCCTTACATTATTATGTGCTTCAAGCTGAAAAAGTGCTTGAAAGCTGTTTTGTTAACATGGCACACTGGCAGAAACTCAGGCTTTCAAAACGAGATACAAAAGTAAACAAACCACGTAAGAGGTATAGCCTAAATGTAGTAGACCTATTTCTGTACTTAAGAACCTTTTTTTGCCACTACATAAAAGGATATAACTGTGAAATTCCCTTATATGCTAATTTGAGATATTGAATGTCTTGCTGTATAGTTTCAAAGTTAAATCTCCAAGTACTGTGCTAATAATACACCCTAAGATCCATATTCACCCCAAGATCCATATCTTCTGATTGTATTGAACTGTTTTCTGCAATTAAATGATTTCCCTTAAGAAAGCCTAAAGCCTCTAAAGCAAGAGATGCTTTTATAGGTTGTAAATAGGATGAGGGAATCTCAAATATTTAATGTCAGAAAGTGGACCTAATTACAGCCAGAGCCTGAGCTGAGTGTCTTATGCCTTAGAAAGAGATTCTAACATTTTCCCAGATTTTTAACAGCAGCACTTAAACTTTGCAAGAGAATGTTAAGAAATCTGAACACCTTAATCATGAAATGTTATAGTTATCTGTAGAAGGTGAGCCTGCAGTAATAGGAGCACTTACTGTAGAAAATGTAGTTATATTTCATTTTCTGAAATCTCTTGGTGTCCGGTTGGTGGGGGTGGGTAGGAGAGCCTCTATAGCAATAGTGCACAAGGAAAGTGATGTGTTTGCTAAGCTGATCAATAGCATGATTAACTTGGCCGAGCAAAAGACTGATCAATCTTATTATTGATCAGCTTAGCAAACATATTAGTGTGCCTGTGTAGCATGGCTACACTGTGTCTATTAGTGTTTCATCAGGATATACATGCATTGAGTTATTCAAATGATCTTGCAACAGATGCGTACTGTTTGTCTAGAACCAAAGCAGAGATAAATTGATCACAGTCTCTTGCACAGAAGGCAGAAAACTGACATTAGATTTATATGTTAAAAAAAGTAGATTATTTAAATACAGAACATAAAATAAATCTTCCCTTGTCACATCTTTTTTACTGAATCTGTGTGACAGATAGCTGTATTTCTTAAAGCAGTTCAGTTCCTATTTTGACTTTTTTGGAAAACATAATGTCTTAGTTCAACAAAGACATACAAAATAGTCCTGTAATGCTCCCTGAATTCTAAAACAAGCCAGATTTTTTTTTTCTCTAATGGCAATGTGGCCTTAAAAGCCATACTTTAAAAACTGATGTGGCCTATGGATATAAAATAATTGAACTGGGATTGTATAAGTGGGTTGGTGTTATCCAGCTGGATTCAGATCTAATCAATCAGCTCTTGTTCAAGGTTAGATTTCTGTGAAGATTCATTTTTTAAAGCAACTTGAGTATTTGTTTGCTGTTAAAAGAAGACTCCAAAAGGTTTGTGTTTCAGAGAAAAAATTTTAAACACATTGTAGAAACATTTATACATATTTCCATAACTGAAAGGATTTATAGTTTTAGACATGCTATCTATCCTGCTGATTATCAGGTTTTTTCTGTTATCTCTCTCTCTCTTTGTCTTTCAGTTTTTCTGTCTCTTTCTGTATAAATTCAGTCTTCATGGAACATCTCTGGATCCAGTAACATTAAATAAACACTGAGTTTTTCTTTCAGTGTCTTATTTATAGACAACTTGAAGTAACTCAGAAAGATGTTGCATTTTCATAACTCTCTTCTTTGCTTCTTTTCAGCAGTTACCACATATTTTATCCCGGACTAGTTTTGGAAAGATATATAGATAACTGCAGGGAAATTCACATCATTAAGGCTAAGTTATGGCATTACAAGTCACACTCCTTCTGAACATCTGAGGGCAGGGTAGGATCCCTGTTTTTGTAACAAGCTGATTATTACAATTAGCAGCAATGCTTGGACGCTCATACAGTGTCTGAAAATCTGAAGTAACTTCACTGATACTAATTCAGAACAAATATTGATTTCCATGTCTAAATCCCAGAGTAAAGATTCCTTGCAATAGGCCGACCATGAAGTAAGAGTACAGTACCCACAATACCACAAGAACTCGTAACCAAATGAAAAATGAAAAATGATGGTGACAAGAGGATATATTCAGGCTAGGTAGCAGACACAGCAGTCCAGCACATCACCTGCCAGTAGTCTTTCTCAACAAATGTATATTAACACTAGGCTAAACACTAACATGGACACTGACATGGCCCTTTCCTCAGTTTTTTTCAGTAGGATTGTATGAGGTATCATAATGACCCTCATGGAGGACAGAAAAGCAGAAAGGTACAAATGCCTCTGAGGTATGCCTTCTCTTCCTCCTACAAGATTGTGCCACTGTACATGAAAAGCAACTTTTTTGTCTTCAAAGGAGTCACTTCACATTTTCGCCTTCTGAGTCTTGCCTTTAAACTTGTGCATCAGAGAGCAAACCCATTATATCTCTTAAGGTTCCTATTATAGGAGTTATTCCTAACTCCCTTTACATATTTGAAATACTTTTTTCTGATAATGATATGTATTGGTCTGTATCCTAGAATTTCAATACCTTATTTAGGGGATGTGGAAACATATTTTAAAGCCTTTATTTTCAGTTCTGCTGTCGCTTATACGTGTTATTTACATTTACATATGTCCTGAACAGCCCATCCACATTTCCATTATTTCTTTCCAGCTGGTACTTTATTTCAACTTCTTTAAAGTCAGAGTGTGGCAGAGTTTCCATCCATCATTGTCTAAGAGCTCTTAATTTGGCTACGGAGAGTGTGAAAGCCGGGTAGAATGCTGTGCTAAGTCACAAATATAGGATCAGACAAGCCTTTGCTAAGTCTCTCAGTAATTATTAGAGCTCTTTGAAACCTGCTGGCATCAGTTTGAATGAGTTCAGGTGAAAATTACTGGTGCTCAGTTTGTACATTTTCAAGACCTCTAGCTTTCACATCGCATTCTGAATTAACGTGAAACTAAAAATTCAGGTGAGATGCTTTGAATGCCTGAAAGAGTTTCTGTATTGTTGCACAATACTCCCTCGTATCTCTCAGACTCATAATAGATAAAAACCATTGACAGAAGCAGCAGCACAAATTAAGAAAAAACTATGATTCTCAAAACCTGAAAGGGCAGAAACAGGGCAGCCACCTGGACATGAAGAGCTACCTTACCTGAACAGGATCACAAGAAGGATTGTACCCATCCTGTACCCAAGTGGTACTGGAGGTCCAGCCACACAGCAGTGCTTCCCTGGAGACTTCAGCAAACAATATTGTAAAAGGCTATCCACTTCCAAAGTAGATGTTTCCTCATGCAAACTTGCAAACACCCACTGGGAGACTTACTGTGATTTTTTTTGCCAGAAAGTGAAAGGTAGAGTTTTTTGAGCATGAATAGCACAGGTTAAAGAAATCCAATTCAGATTTGAATGCTTGAAGTCTGCTGTAATTGAAACCTGTCCTATTCCTCCCCCAGATGCTGACCTTTTGCTTATGCTTCTTGCTACAAATGCCTATGGTGCTGCAAAGCCAAAGACAGTTCTCAGATGGGTGAGAGTAATGCTAACTTAGGGGACATTTCTCTGATTTTTTTTTCTGTCTGGTGCGGCCTTTAACCTGTTAATTTTATTTTACCTTGAAGAAAATATAACATTTTTGTCATATTCATGGACCATTTAGAATATGATAATAGTACTACATCAAATACACTGCTGGATAAACATTGATTTCTTAATTCAGAGCACTTGAACAGTGACACTTTTCCTCACCATGTGACAGACGTGAAGTCCAGTTCTTGAAAGTTTTCAGCAGGCATGGATGAATAAAAACAGAGCCAGACTCAATCTGCTCTTTTTCAGCCTGGCCAGACAAAAGTCAAATTTTGTCCAGAATAGAAGCATTGTCACAGAGCAGTCTAAGCCGTATGCCTCATCTTCCAGCAGAGTATATTAGCTCAGACCCAGTGACTCATGAAAGCATGTGTAGGTCATACTAAATTCAGTGGACAGATTCAGGTGATTATCTTCCATTAAATATTAAAAGATTTAGCCCTGATTTAAATGTTCTGTGCTCTATAATTTTTACAGCTTCTCTCCTTTCTCCAAGGATTTTTTATTTTTTTTTCCCCTTACTGAGGTTCATATTGCCATTGACATGACCTGGCAACAGACAACAGAATAGTGAGAACTGGCGCCGAATTACATTGCTAAGCATCTTCACTGAGGACTAGAAAACAGGTGTCAAATACTTATACCAACAAAAACAGCTATTGACATCAATACTAAATTTCAGACTGAGTCTTATTTGTACATATCTGACTTTTTTTTAAAAGCACTAAAATTGATGTTGAAGACAGCTGGTTTTATGGGAACACCATTATATGAGCTAGGCCTCAGTGGCAGCATTTAATAATTCTGATCTCCAGATGCTTTTGTGACATTTTCTGAAAGTTTTTCCATGTGACTACAAATGGTACATAGTCAAATTAAAAAACATCACTAGGGATATTACAATTATCTTTCTGAGTTCCTTCAGTCTTTGCCAGCTTACTCTACACACAATGTTTAAATCCATGTAGTGGATTTAATAATATAGGAAGAAATTCTAACCTTACTACTCAGTATTACTGAAATTTGAAAAGGCTTTTGTTTCTACATTTTCCTAAAATGCTTACATAATTTACGTTTTGCTTTCTAATGAAGAATATTGATATCCATGAGCTGTAACTCTTTCTTTTCCATGCTGTTTCTGATATTGCAGTTTGTAGCACTTTTATTTCCTGAAACAGAAACAGGATTATCACTCTCTCTCTTCTCTTGGTATCCAGGATGTAATGAACTAAAGCTCTAGTCGTCCTCATAGTAGTGATAAAACTCCATATGATCATGAACAAAACCAACCAACTATTTTCAGTCATATTAATAGTTGTTTCTTATAGTTGTTACTCCATTCTCCTGACACAGAAAACGTTTCTATTTTTATTTTCTATACATACCTTTCTCCTCCTTTTAAGCAGAGCACGGGGCTTTATAATGGCCTCTCGTTCATCAGCTTCATAGACACCATTCCACACCACACACTTGATTCTGACTCAAGTGACTATGACTTCACCCCATCTGAAGTGGTCCTAACACTGTATTTCTGCTCCGGTATCATTCCTATTATGGCCTGGATAATCACTTTGGTTCAAGTAGGGATATGACATACCAGCATAAGGAATTCTCATTAAGTATAGACAAACTGTGACATATTCTGAACCAATCAAATACAATGAACCTGGAAATCTTGACTGGATTTTCACCTACTTGTCCGTAACATTTGTATTTTGTCTATCTAACTTTTGTTAGCATAATTTCTTGTTACAAGCTAATGTACATTTGCGTATATTTGATAGCTGGAAACAACTTTCTGAGGTTCATCCACGAAAGGACAAGGACTTAACTCATACACAAATGTGAATACAAATCACATTACATTGGTTAGCTGTTAAGTTTGCTTAAGTAATCCCAGCATACAGAGGATCAAAAAGGCTAACACAGTGATATTTACAAGAATTTATAACAAGCTTGTACTTGGTACGGTTTACCTCAGTGTGTACTAGGTCAAAGCAAATTGTTAGTATGTGATACTATCCTCAAATTCAATATTCACAATATGACAACTTGATACCCATGCTATCTTTATTCCAGTCAAAAATTAGCAAGTAGAAAGTGTGTACAATCTCATTTCCTGTCTCTAAATATTATTTCTCTTTTTTTGATGACTTATTAACATAAATTCTATTTTGGTTTTTTTGTTTTTCTCATACTCCACTTTATTCTGATTCAAGTGCATTGATTTTTCTTTAAACAATCACTTAGTTAGATTGCATTGAAGCATATGGCTTCTGAGTATGCATCCAGCCAAACCAGTCGTTTTTCTTTCAGTCAATTTTTCGCTTCCGTGTTATATACCAAAAGAAACTAAAATTAAAAATATAAAAGTAAGATACATTGTAATTGCCCCACACTCTTCTCTCACACTTTACCACCTTAAAATTTGGCTAGTACTATGGATTCACATAGTCCCCAAGTAAACATTTACAGTCTAAACAGATGAAAAAAAAAAAGAGAACATTTTCTCCACTTTGCTACTGAAAAAGGCACAGATACTAAACCTTGCCAAGGTCCTTCAGAATGTCACTGGCAGGGTCAAAATAGAACCCCAATTTTCTAAGTATCTATTTTATAACTTATACAGAAAATTAACCAGGAAAAAAAAGAGGTCTGTTTTCCTGTGAGTATTATTATAACTGCCTATTATATGTTCTGGCTAATGTAACTCTGACAGGCAAAATAACGTTTTTGGCATGCCTCAGTTTTTAATATGATTTTCTGAGTAAAAAAAAATCTGATTGATACATCTGTATTGACAAAGCCTTCTGAGAAACTCTATGGAACTCACCCTTCTGAAGTGAGTATTCAAGTTCTGTCCTCTACAATTTGAGATCAACAGGTCATCCCATTACAAAAAAGTTGATCAGCACAAATATAAATAAAACTCTTTTATGCAAAGAAAAGTTGTGGATTTTGTACAAGGAAAATGTCAGGTATCAGCCACTAAGCATAAGATTGTAAGACAGAACATGGTACACTGTGTGGTTCATGTGTTCAGCTGTGCTTACTCTGAAGGAGATGCAGAAATCTGCAAAAAGCAATCTGGCAACTAATTTTATGATAGTTAAATTGTCATACTTGCACAAGTATCGCCATTTTTACCGCCTATGGTAACAAATTCTTCAACAGGATGTCTGTCTGGAGGGAATCGTGGGTAGTAGGTAAGCATGGCGCTTAGTAACTTTGCTTGGTTGTTTTCAGAGTTTTGGATGATGCAATAGTTGATGAGAAGATACGTTATCCATGAAGGGTAGAAATAATTCATAAGCGTCTTTTTTTCATGTAACTGAATTCTGAAATAACACATGGATTTTAACAGATGACCCTCAGAATGTGTTGAAATGCAGTTTAAGTTAGCCTCGTTAGTTTCTTGTACTTTATCTGCAGTTAACAGAACTTTTTGACTGCCTTAACTCAGGCAATCTAGCTAAAAATGCCATGTTTTGAATCCTAAAGACAAAACCTAAGAGTTCCTGTGCTGAGAATATAGGCAGAGCCAAGTCTGTACATCTTCTCAACCTTGTGCTGCTCTTTCATCATGCACATAACTGGGCAAGTAATATACTTCTCTGTGTCTATAGGCAGACGTCTTGGAATGACACAATCTTGCCTTACACTTGAGACCTTCCTCATGAAGAAAAATGACCCCAACTAGCCACTTACACGGAGCCTGTTACTTTCACTGTTTCCATACAGTAGTATAAAGCTCCATTTATCTGATCACATATGGGTTAGCTCTTAGGTATATTCCTGTCAGATGGGGCTTACTTTCTTTAAACACAGCCGGCATTATCAGCAGCTTGTATCCTGACTAGGTTTTTCTCCCTCGCTGTTGTTTTCCTCTCTTCCCACCCCTGAATATCAGTGTTGCCAGCAAGTTATTGACATCAACTACTAAATGGCTTTAAAATGTTACCAAGCAGACACATTAAGCCACACGTAAACAGTGTAAAAGTAGCAAACCCAGCATATAATTTGACAAATACTTATATATTTGCTCATGTGTTTCTGTGTGTGTGCATCTGTATATATATATAAACATT
Source organism: Chroicocephalus ridibundus (assembly GCF_963924245.1). NCBI lineage: Eukaryota > Metazoa > Chordata > Aves > Charadriiformes > Laridae > Chroicocephalus > Chroicocephalus ridibundus. Next base: position 100,918,763 of record NC_086285.1, read on the forward strand.
CACACAAATAAATGCAAATGTATGTTTAGATGCACACACACAATCATATAGAGGCGCAAGTTAACAGAAATAACAAGTCAAGGCTACATAATTTTAACTCAAAGTTACTCCTTTCTCTACTAGAAGGCAAAGAAATGTTCACATTGATCACAAAGGGCCATGACCTAAAGTCATCATCCGGCTTTCAATAATAGTATAAGTTGTACTGAGCTTGACAGGCCAGCTAAACACAGTAGTGAGGATCTACATTCAGAGTCGTGCATGTGCTAGCTCCCCAACCATGGGTTAGCTGAGGATTATTAATCACTATATGGAGAACTAATGGATGTGTGGAGAGGGACTGCTTGTGTCTCAGTGGGCGCAATCATGAGTTGTTAGAGATCCATAGTATAAGAACGAGTGCAGGCTTGTTTCAGGCAAATAGTTTATAGCACTGCTTTAAACTGTTCATGAAAGTCACTGCACATAAGAGAGAATGAAGTGCTTAAGCAGTCGCACCAGAAACTTCAGGGATTTGCTTAAAATTCAGCGTGCATATTCCTAACAATCCAGTACATGTCTTTAAAATTTCAATGCACATCTGTGGGTGAATGCATGTTTTTTAAAGCTCTGCTTCACATTGTCCTAAGGTTCTCCACAAATGGTATTAATGTTAATGAGATCTCTATAGTCCTACAAAAGAGGTCATTGAGCATTACGTTTCATGCAGCCATATCATTGGGTTTCAGGTTGTGCAGCGGTAAGTCCTAAGAGATTGCCATTGTAGAAAGAGAATTCACTGGAACACAAAAGATCTGGAATTTCGTTGAAATCAAATTTCAAACAGTTCAGATTATTATCCAACACTCTTGCAAGTTAATTTTCTGGGACAGTTTTTTTATCCTGCCCTGCCTTGAGATGATTCAGTTCTCCAGATCTCTGTGAAACTGCTATAGTCCAGGGCATCTCTCATTTCTCCATATTATAGCGCTCGTTTCACCATGTGCTAGTAATGACAGCTCCTCTAGCTGTGCTAGCTCGAGACAGCTCCTCTTTTCTGAAGACAGGAATTCAAGAAAAATGAGGGGTATCCCCAGATGTCTCAAAATTCAAGGCCTGGATGTAAGCAAAACAATAGGGACCATTTCCTCGATGTAGACAAAGTTAGCTATGTACACAAGTATTGAAACTAGTTGTTGGTAACATTGTGTTAATATAGCTGAGTGAAGGAAAAAAAAGGCAAAAAGAGAAAAAAAAAAGCTGTATTCTCTTTCTCAATAGTCACCTACTACCAAATAGTCAATACTACCTAATGGCAGAGTAAAAGACACCTCAGTAAAGACATCCACTGAATTATGACAGCTTCAGACAAGATGCAATATGGGAGAAGGCAATGGGAAATGGGAAAATGAGTCAAGGCTTCCTTTACAAGCATACCAGCTAGAATGGTGAAAGTAAACTGTAAGACGAAAATATTCTCCAAATTCAAATTCTAAACTAAAATTGGGGGTGTGGGAAGAAAACATGAATATGGTTTGTCTAGCAGTAACAGTAAATAATGTCCTATGTCTTCCTTATGCTGCCAGGAACATCTGCTGGCACAACTTCCTGCATTTCAGAAATGTCTACTGGTTAGTTTAGCAGACCTAAATAAAGGGTTCACCTAAGCACTGAGGTCCTGAGCTACCACATTTTATTTTGCTTTGTTAAAAAAATTACCTTTCAGGGCCTGGCCTCACTTTTAGAGAGTAACTAATTTTTTTAATTACCTTTCTTTTCTTTCATTATGCATTCTTTTTTTCTTCTTCTCTCAAGTCTTTTGTAAACAAGCTCTACACTGCCTTTAGCAGCTGCCATTAGCAGTTCAATAAATTCAGAGATTTATTATGATGATACGTAGTGCAGTTCTTAAAGGTTTTTGCTTTTGAGCATACACAAGCCTTTTGGTTTTCCTGCCTGCTATTTTCCCGAAGTCCTTCCCGCTCCCATTGCCTGCCCAGCAATCGGTATGTCTGGGCAGCACAGAAAAAAAAGGGAAAAGCTACGATAACGCCTGAGCAGCTGAAGCCCTCACATGAATAAAGCACTTAAGACGAAGACTGTATAATTAAGTGAAGACTTGCACTCAAGCCTCCCCTTGCAGCGAGGCGGTTATTAAGAGGAGGGAAACCCGCGATCATTACCCAGCAAAGAGTACGATGACTGGCTGCTCGGTGTCAGGCCTCCGGTGGCCGGCTTTGTCACCGGCGCGGAAAGGAGAGTTCACTTTCTGTCAAAACTGGCTTTGCCAAATGTTATCATTTTAAATGCCGTGAAAGAGAGGGAGCTGGGCCTAGGGGTATACACAGCCCCATATGCTGGTGACAGTGATACAAGTGTAATTCTAGACTATTAGAGTGACACATAAGATCATTTCTGCCCCAGAACATGAGACAGCTGAGGGGATTATGCAGGACAGGCTGTCACGCAATAAAATTTTCAGAAATCTGTTAACCCCAGCTCAGACCCAGTGAATATTTTATTGCTTAACACTGAGAAAAAGTATATTTATTAACTATAGAAAGATATAGCCAAGAGGCTGGGCAGATGAAAGGTTACAGGAAAACGAACTCTCTTGATATCCTACCATAAAAAGTAGCGGCGTCATCGTGGAGCTAAGGAGAAGGAAAAATAGCCTCACTGATCCATGTTTGCATCCAAGATAGAAATCCCAGATAAAAGATACGACAGTGAAATTAAAAAGAAGAATTCTATATGTTCCCGCAGTATACAATGGTCGCTACAGCACATGGAGAATATCATATGCAAACCTGACGTTCAAAATTTCTCGAAGCCGATTAGGCTCAGGGACACCTAGGCGAGATAACATTCCAAATGAAATGTGCATAAATCGCGGGCTTAAAGCATATTGCTTTCTGTTAGCTCAACTATATTCTTCCAGAAGAGAACACTGACTTTTTTCCGGAAATCTAGTAATATTTTTTTATACTGAAATAACAGCATTTTCCGTCTTGCAAGGAGTGCGTATTAGCCAAACCCTGATTAAAATTCATAGAAAGCAACACAAAGAATGCACAAGGAGCCTGACTATCAGATTATTGTTCAACCACTATATAATGTTTGCATTATCTCTCTGCTAGGTATACAAAGGTGTAAACACACATGTGCACAATTAAATCTACTATTTAAAGCTCTTTGTTTCATTCGATATGTAAGTACTGAAAATGGAGTTAAGTTCGTTAACCTGAGGTTTCCGCTCAACATTTAAATGTTCCTTGCTAGAAGGTAAGTAGCAAAAGCAATTGTTAAGGAACTTTTTTCCCATTAAGAGAGTAAAATATATAGTAAATAATTATTATGATGAAGTATTAGTGTGTCAACTGGTTCCTCCTGAATGAAAAAGTAAGACTAGGCTTTGGGGTAAGATTTCAGAAATCATTTAAGAAAAGCCCTTTCTACATATATTATTAATATGCATATTAAAAACATTCCGAAGTTAGTCTACACAGTTTAATGTAAGTGTCTATGATTACAGGAGACAGCATTCACCCAACAATGTCACAAAGGTCAGTCGAAAAAAAACAACATGATATGCTTTTTGAAAACTCCCAACATCTGAATACTGTGTCCGGGGTGTAAGAGGAGCCCATGGGGGTGCACTTGGAGAACAAAAGCAACCCTTCTGCTAATTGACTGAAAAATTAGCCAGGTCCCCCTGTGGGAAGCACACAAGACAGCAGCAGATGGAGACAGCTCGGACACCGTGGCAAAAAAAGCTCCTCAAAACCTGCTGTGAATCTGCCTGCAATTATGGGTCACAACACTTTTCTTGTTTAACAGAACACAAGCAAGACAAGCAGAGGACGTGAAAGCTGGAAAGGTCATAAACTGACTGTAAATCTATTATTTTAGACAAGAAGCAACTGAAGCTCCTTAAAGTGTTCTAAGTTATATGTTATTTAATGAGGTAAGTTAAATAGCTCCTTGTCAGTGGTGCTGCGAAGGCCGTTTTTGTGTTTGTTTATTCTCTGACTTACACTCTTCTCCCTTGTTTTGGTTTTTTTATAGCATAACTTTTTCCATCTCCAGAATTGTGGTTAGTATCCTGGTGATTCTGGCTTACTAGGTGGATAGATGATTGAAAGATAGATCACCAATCCAACGTCAAAGAGGGCCTTTTGTGAGTTTGTGGGAAACAGATGTATAAATGTTTACTTTTGATACCTGAGCCCTTATCACTGTCATTTCAATCTTACCTTTATCATTGTTTCTTTTAATTCTGAAATTCTTTAATTATCATTTCTGTGATTCAAGTCTAGATACAAAAAAAATCACAAATATAAAAATCAAGAGCCACTTTACCACTCTCACTTACAAAACTTATTATTTTGGTCTGAAATACACAAACTTTTATTATTACTAGAAATACAAAGAATACTTTCTAAAGTACTTGAAATGGGTTATATTTATTTGTATGGTTTCATGCAAAGATATTTTATTTTCTTGATGCATTCTAAAGGTCAAGTCCTCTATCTGTTTCTTATTTCTTAAAGGGTACCATCACTATGCTCCAAAAAAGACGAAATTATAGATGAGAGAGGATTGTAGGGGATTAACCATTCATAAAATCTAAACAGGAAGACATTCATAGTCAATCATTATGAATAATTGATGCAAAATAAATACAATAATGAACATAATAATGAATAAGACAGTGTAAACATCTGGCTTAAAGTGCATACGTAAAATACTTCATTTTATTTCACATTTTCCTTCAATTCCCTTATTTCATGCTGTCATCCAAATTAATATGCAATTTCATTACCGATCTCTATTCTTTTGAATCTCATCACCTTCCATGATAGACTTGGCATAACATCCAGGCCCTACTGAAATTAATCAATATAGTCCATATAAATGAATTCTTATGGCTCTGGAGAGCTTCGTTCCAGGTATTATTGCTTCGCCCATGTATAGGCCCCCACTTCTTTACGTCCACCCCGAGGATCAAAGCCTGAGGACCTGGTGTTGTAGCTGCACAAGGGTGGTTCCGCTTTACTCAGAAGTCATTCCTGCTGGTTACTTGTGTAGATAAACACAAGAACACACAAAAATATAGGGGAAGAACTTCACAAGGCTTACAAAAGGAGCTTTTATCTGCAAGTAGTTTCCCTTCCTGGTTTTACACATGGGTTAACTCTCTAGGGCATTGTAACATACATTGCTTTATCTACAACAAGTACATAATAACAGGTTTTTTCCATTTCCCAGGCTTTTTGGATCACCTCTTCAAAAGCACAGTATGCTTATTTACACTTTTTGCTTGAGATTTTCATTCTCCGCTGCTGAAATCGATGGCCTCGTTCCAGGGAACCCAAGCGCGTGGCACTGACATTGGCAAGCACGGAGCAGTGGAATCATTCTGACCAAAACAGATTTTGCTCAGAACCACAGACATTCATTTGCTTGTAGTAAAATGATTTTTTCAGTTTTCAGCATACCTCACATGCAGGTGGTTTATTTTGTACTTATTAAGTATAAAAAATGTTTAACCAGTTGCCCAGAGATCCTGAAAAGAGGAAAAGTGTATGTCCCCCGGTCTATGTTCTGTACCTGAGTAGGTGCTGAATCAATTTATTTTTTACCCACAAATTTTGAACAGATAACAATACTTATGAAAATGCTACACTGACAATGATAAAAAATTATGTTCTTTATTATGGTGGAAAATAAGAAAAGCTTGTAAGATAATTAGAAGGTTGTCCTACTCAGAGAAGTATCTCTATTCCTCACTTTTTGTAATACAAAGCTTTTCCAGCTGGCAAAAAACTTCATGGGTATTTTTTTAAACATCTGTAGAGTAGAAACTGTATTACATGCCTCATCTCATACCGTCTGCCTCATATTATGCATCTAATCTAGACTGGTGATAATCTAGTTCATACTCCAAAATTCAGCGTTTCTTCTTTGTGTAAAAGTGTGTCAGTGTGCTAATTCAGGGACACTGAGGTTTTCAGTGAAATTGCTGTTAAATACTACCAAATTGCTCTTCAGTCTTACAGTGCAAAAGACAAAAGAGGAGCAACTGTTGAATCCACAACAAAAGTAAACCCACAACCTGCAAGTAAGACTTCTGAATAGAGTGCCAGAGGTCTTCAAATAGAGCTCTGGGGAAACAGAAAAGTTAAAAAAAAAAAAAAAAAAAAAAAAGAGAGAGAGAAAAAAAGGTTATTTCTGCTCTTCTTTTGTGAATGGGAAGTGGCATTGCTATTTACAGAGCAAGTGATGAGGTTGTGAAATGAATATGGAATCACTCTTCAGTGTGCTAACTACAGGCTTCTCTTTCTAAACAAGAACATTTCCCTTTTGTTTTTCCATTTATAAAGGATGCGTATTGGCTAAGTGGAATCAGTGAAGCAAGTTGTAAATGAGAAAACGCATGAAAGAGAAGTGATGATCAGTGTACAAAAATCAAAGCAAACCAAAAAGAATTAGTGGAGTGCAATGTCTGCACTGCCATGAAGGGCAGTCATTGCTGTGTTGTGCTGCATTATGCAGCCATTGCTGCATTATGTCAAGAAAAAAACAGCAGTAATGGGCACCCAAATCATCAGTACATTAAACCATGTCATGCAGTTGCTGTGATTCAGTCATTTTCATGCTACTCTGCACAACTATAGCTGTCCCAGGCTCTACCATCCAGGCTCTTCAGTAGAAGCACTAGCTTGCCATGTTCTCAATGTGGTCACTCTTGTCTTATGCAGTAAATATAGCTTGGGGTCTTGTGTTACATCATGCTGTCCAACCGCCAGTGCCACCAACCAGGGTACGCTGTGAGTTACAATTGCTGCTGCAGACTCCGCTTTGTTACATGACCTGTCATGCAAAGTCTGCTGCACTTTGCTGTGGTAGATATCTGGACCGTCGTGTTGTGTCGTACCTCCTATACCTAGTTGTGAAGCCTGTGCTTGCTGGGCTGCACAAGTAATGGGACACTATGGGTATAGTATTTGCTGTACATTACATGCACACATCCCCAAAGAAAGACAAGGACATGAAATGGCATGAATGGATTTGGTCACATTCTTTTACCCAAAAGACATCTTACCCCACAAATAAGTAGCACGATGTGTCAAGAAAAATGCTTTGGAAGAGATATTGGTCCAGACAATCTTTTAACTTTAATGTCCTCATGTTTTTCCAGACTCAAGCAAACTTGCTTAAGAACAATTATAAAACAAGTTCTGAAAACTAGTATTTCGAGTTTGTAAAAGTTTCATTATGACTGCAAGTTATTTTACAAATACTGCTTTCTGAGATTCTAACTCCAGTTACCAGTTCTTTTTCAGAACTTTTTATTCTGATACTTTTATTTTCTTAAAATATAAAAAGTTTTACACCTTCTCTAAATCCTTCTGATATATTAGTTTAGTCTTACCTTTTCCCAGACTTAGCAAGAACAGAGGAAAAACAATTAGGATCTTCTGTGGAAGACTGATTGGTACCAGGGCAGCAAGAATGAAATCATGCTGAAGACAGTGTTTATGATGCAGAGTGTTTTAGCCTTTGCTCAGGGGTCTTGTCTCCTATGTGCCCACTGAGTGCTTTTAGGCTTCTAGTTGAATAAAAGTGTTTGACCTTGATGAAAAAACAAGCCTACCATCAAAACAGCAAGAAGCTTATGAATTAACATTCTCAAGACTTTCAAGGACTGTTCTTTCAGATGAAAGACATGTCAGAGGTGGAAAACTCCTGTCCAGTTCTGAGAATCTATAAAGTTTGTGTGAATCAGGAGGGATGACACTGCTATGCAGCCTTCTGGGAAGCATGCCGCTCTCCTCTTCTCTTACCATTCCCCTTCCCCAGCAGCTTCTTGGCTTTACGACCCTGTCACCAGGTTCTGAATGTGGCATTACAGTGTTCACTCTTTTGGGCATTGGTTTCCATCATGCAGCACAGACTGATTAGAAGAGGTAGTCTGATTCAGTGGCATACCAAAACCCTAGTGTTAATTGTTCACTCTCCACTAACCCAGTGAATGTCTCCTAAGGCTTATGTGAAAGATAAATTAAATTCACAGCAGCTCTTGTTTGATACCCTTTCTGAAATCGTGCTCAGACTTTCTGGACTACCACCTGTTAAAATGACCACCTTAGGAATAAATAAAATATATTTTAACTTTTTTTATGAAAGACTGCAGACTGGCTCTCTTCTCTGATTGAAAAAAAACAAAACAAAACCAAAAAAAAACCCACAAAAACCAAACTATGAATATTAATAACTGACATGTGAAGACAGGTTATTTGCAATTGGATTGATTTATGATATAAGGATTTAAGTATGTCTCCAGGGCAACTGCTCTTTGCCTGTGGATTCTTACTGTGGTTCCATAAGGGCAGCACCCCAAAGTCTTTTTAGGACCATTATTTTCATCAGTATTAATGGAAGTTCAGTGCTTAAATACACCCCATTTGCTGCTTCTGAAAAAGCACAGCCATACACAGAATCATAGAACGATTTAGGTTGGAATGGACCTTAAAGATGACGTAGTTCCAATCCCCCTGCCATGGACTGGGACACATCCCACTAGACCAGGTCATGGCCACATCTAATCTTCACAATGGAGCTCAGTAACATGTTCTGATGCACAATACTGTAGGACCCAGTCATTGGGTCCCGAAAAAATTGGCAATCCAGAGAATTTTTTTGTGCTAATGACTAAGAGATTATAAGAGACTCCGTGAATTAGAGAACAATTCTTTTGTTCTAAATTAATACAAAAGCCAACGGGGAAAATATAAACAAAAAAACACAAACTGTGAAAACGTCATTGCAACTAAAATTTAAAAAATCAGTTAGTGCATATTCATAACTCTTCTCAAAGCTGGACCGCATTTTCAAATATTTTAGATCAAAATATTTGGATAAAGTAAAAGTTGGGTTATAGATTCTAGTAGGGCATGCTTTATTGAACAAGTCTTAGTAACTGCTAATATAAATATGCAAGAAACCATGTACTTGTGCATGTACGCGTATGCTTGTCAGCATTTTGGTCTCTAGTCCCAACCAAAATCAGGCATTTAGAGGTCTGCCCATTTCTAATCCACAAAATAATGGAAATATGTAGCTAAGACTGCCATCCTTATCTCTCTCCACTGCACTTAATGTAGCACCTATGGCATGTTACATCAATCTGAAACTCCTGTAATGTCAAAACACAAGAGTATGATCTAAGCCTGAAGCGAAAGCCTTAGCTGATGCTCTTACTTTGGACAATTTTCCTTACTTTAAATCCTGTGGATTTAGTGCATAAGTTTTGGGTCTTTTTATTTATTTATTTTATTTTCATGTCCACTGAATAAGTAAATACCAACATTGTTATTGCGATATCAAACAAATCAAAAAAATGCACAAAATCCAAAGTTATTAAAACAACTTTAATATAACTACATTACATATTTGTAGTACGGTCTAACCTTGTATTTCTGACTGTCTAGTAGTTTCCTTCACTGGGGTCAGGTCGCATGTTGGCCATGTATTGATTCACAGAAAGGAAAAAAAAAATCATATTTTGATGTTCTGAACATTCTAATCTTATGGGAGCTAACTTATCTGAAAGAAAATGACCATTTGGGAGCACCTTTAAGACTTCAAGTTATTTCACCAGGCTACAGCACTGTAAAGTTAGCATATGTTTGACCTTTCTCTCAGGTTCAGTCCTGCTGTTCATAAGAATTGCCCAGGTTCTGGAGCTCACTGGCAGCAGAAAACCCAAGCCTAGAGTCTTAACACTTGTCCCAGCTCAATAACTTAGGTTGTGATGACAGAGTAGAAGCAATTCCTAGAATGTCATGTTTGGCATATGACTAGTCCACTTCAACAGAAGACCATTCTGAAAACTTAGTGAACTTTACTGAAAGAGTTGTGCATGATCTTTGAACAAACAATTAGCATATTTCCTATGCCCAAGCTTAGCTTTTCCTAAGCATAATATGAATACTACTACCAGCAAGTAAGGAATGTGGGTGAAATGCTTTAATTTGAAGGAAAAAAAAATCAGCAAAATTTTGTGTTACCAATACTGTTCTGATCTACTGATCTACAAAGAAGCGCAAAAAAGATGAGAAGAAGAGGAGGAGTCTACTATGCTTGTCTCCTCCAGGAGTTTTCAGAGGTGAAGATGTCAAAAAAAAATCTTTCAGTAGGGAATTGTCCTCAAATAGGAGTATATCTATCAGGGTTCCACAATAGTACCTCTAATACTAGTCAACATTTTCACAGATAAGCTTAAAGCAAGTGTGAAAACGTACCAATAATCTTGGGCTAACACACAGACTTTGGTTCCATGAGAACAATGACATGAGCAGAACTGTCTGCAGGAGCAGCTCATGTGGTAAACTGAGTCTATTCAAATAAAACACGGTTTTATGCGGTCAAATCTGTAGAGATACATCCAGAAGCAAATAATGTACAGACTGGAGGTACAAACTGGCAAACTGTGTCCTGGAAAGGATCTAGGACACAATAATTAACCAAATGGACCGAGTCCCCAGTACCAGATTCATAGACATGGCCAGCTAGGGTGACTCCAGGTTGCAGATACCAGGGACTACTGAGCAAAAGTAGAGGTGACTTTTTTGTGACTTTTGTTCCTATTATATATTATATATGGAAATGTTACAAGTAGATCCACTGTTTCTATCTGTAATGGGACTTGATAGTTACCCCAACGACAGAAAAATATGGGCACAAACTGAAACACAGGATGTTACCTCTGAACTTATGGTAAAGGTTTTTTTTCCTGTGAGGGTGACCAAGCACTGGCACAGGGTGCCCAGAGAGGTTGTAGAGTCTCCATCCTTGGAGATATTAAAAACCTGACTGCACATGGTCCTGGACAACTGGCTTTAAATAGTCTTGCTTGAGCAGAAGGGTTGTCCCAGATGACCTGCAGAGGTCCCTTCCAACCTCAACCATGCTGTGATCCTGTGACATTGTCAAAGAAACAAAAGGAACAAGAAACAATGGAAGGTCTTTCAGCAAGGTGCTTGGGAATCTCAGTCAAAAATTATTTGAGACTTGTCTTGATTACAATTTTGTATCTTCGTGGAGAAGGAAGGAAATATTTTTAAGGGCTTAGTTGATACAATAAGAATCTGTTGCCAGAAGCTGAAATCAGGCAAATTCCCTAGCTAGGAATATTGTTAGGTGAGATATATAATTATTGAAGTAGGCCAGGAAGAAAGGTGCTGAAGCATTCCTGAGATCTTTCAACTCAAATGGAGATGCCTTCCTGTCATCCTTGTATTAGAAAAACGTAAGTATCAAAGGTTGTGCTCAGCGCTTAGAAAACTTGAATAAGAGAGGTCTCTCCAGGAATCTAGAGGATCTAAAGCTCCATTCTGTGAATCTGTAGCAACATGGTATCTTTCTGTAGTAGAAGACGTAGTAAACTAGATGCTGAAAGGCATGAGATGGACATAATGAGCAGAAAAAGCAGTCTCATGAAACTGGAAGAGAAACTAAAGATCACTTCTTTTTAACTTTTTTTTTTTATATCTGCTATTGTATTGTTCTCACCTTGTGCATGAGCAAAGGCCAGAAGCCAAGAGGCCCACAGTCTGCTCTTCACGTTCCTTTCCTCCTTCTGACAGGGTTCAGCCCAAGGCTTTCAGAAGGAGTCTGAAGCTAGTCTTCAAAATCCCTTGCTTAGTCATCAAATAAGCACCCTGTTTTGCTACAGTGCAGAAGACAAAGCCCCTCCTTCTGAAGTAATACAGACCATCTGTGACAGCTGCATTTTGCATGTGAGACCGGAATATTATCTTGCTGAAGAGGCGGATTAGAAAGTAATGCTAAGGCAAACCTACTGTAATATCCGAAAGTTAAGGGAAACACTATTTTCTTGTCATATTCTTTTCCCTCTGTTGTCTGGGCTTTGGGGAAGAATCTTTGTATGTCAACAAGATATGAATAGCTCAATTCTGATTCTGCTCATACTGTCTAAATTAAAGACTACGCGATGTAAAGTTAATAAGATCAGTGCTTTACATTAACTTGTAAACAGCATATATTGTGGAGTTACAAAGAACCTTCCAAAAATTCTGCATTTTATGCTTAATTTTATTATGGGCTAAATTGTGAGACTAAATCAACTAAATATGCACCTTCTCTCTCCACCTCCTCACCCTCCCGCCCCACCTCAAACTTAGTAGGAAA